>NW_027065035.1:0-23458 GCF_032884065.1 Artemia franciscana
TAATAGCCTTTTCTATGTCAAAAGTTTTAGTTTTAGAGGGTAATAGCTATGTCTGTGGAAAAAATGAAGATATTAGACTATTTTATGATTGCACATGGTAAAGAATGTGATTAAAGGCTCTTTTCCTGCTTCAAAAGTTTTAGTTTTCGGGGGTAAGAGCTACGTGTGTTGAAAAAATGAAGATATTAGAATATTTTATGATTTCACATGGTAAAGAATGTGATTAAAGGCTCTTTTCCTATTTCAAAAGTTTTAGTTTTCGGGTAAGAGCTACGTATGTTGAAAAAATGAAGATATTAGACTATCTTATGATTGCACATGGTAAAGAATGTGATTAAAGGCTCTTTTCCTATGTCAAAAGTTTTAGTTTTCGGGGGCAATAGCTTCGTCCGTGGAAAAAATGAGATATTAGACAATTTTATGATTGTACATGGTAAAGAATGTGATTAAAGGCTCTTTTCCTACTTCAAAAGTTTTAGTTTTCGGGGGTAAGAGCTACGTGTGTTGAAAAAATGAAGATATTAGAATATTTTATGATTGTACATGGTAAAGAATGTGATTAAAGGCTCTTTTCCTATTTCTAAAGTTTTAGTTTTCGAGGGTAATAGCCTTTTCTATGTCAAAAGTTTTAGTTTTAGAGGGTAATAGCTATGTCTGTGGAAAAAATGAAGATATTAGACTATTTTATGATTGCACATGGTAAAGAATGTGATTAAAGACTCTTTTCCTGCTTCAAAAGTTTTAGTTTTCGGGGGTAAGAGCTACGTGTGTTGAAAAAATGAAGATATTAGAATATTTTATGATTGCACATGGTAAAGAATGTGATTAAAGGCTCTTTTCATATTTCAAAAGTTTTAGTTTTCGGGTAAGAGCTACGTATGTTGAAAAAATGAAGATATTAGACTATTTTATGATTGCACATGGTAAAGAATGTGATTAAAGTCTCTTTTCCTATGTCAAAAGTTTTAGTTTTCGGGGGTAATATCTTCGTCCGTGGAAAAAATGAAGATATTAGACTATTTTATGATTGCACATGGTAAAGAATGTGTTTAAAGGCTCTTTTCCTATGTCAAAAGTTTTAGTTTTCGAGGGTAATAGCTATGTCTGTGGAAAAAATGAAGATATTAGACTATTTTATGATTGCACAGGGTAAAGAATGTGATTAAAGGTTCTTTTCCTATTTCAAAAGTTTTAGTTTTCGAGGGTAATAGCTTTTCCTATGTCAAAAGTTTTAGTTTTAGAGGGTAATAGCTATGTCTGTGGAAAAAATGAAGATATTAGACTATCTTATGATTGCACATGGTAAAGAATGTGATTAAAGGCTCTTTTCCTACTTCAAAAGTTTTAGTTTTCGGGGGTAAGAGCTACGTGTGTTGAAAAAATGAAGATATTAGAATATTTTATGATTGCACATGGTAAAGAATGTGATTAAAGGCTCTTTTCCTATTTCAAAAGTTTTAGTTTTCGAGGGTAATAGCTTTTCCTATGTCAAAAGTTTTAATGGGTAATAGCTATGTCTGTGGAAAAAATGAAGATATTAGACTATTTTATGATTGCACATGGTAAAGAATGTGATTAAAGGCTCTTTTCCTATGTCAAAAGTTTTAGTTTTCGAGGGTAATAGCTATGTCCGTGGAAAAAATTAAGATATTAGACTATTTTATGATTGCACAAGGTAAAGAATGTGATTAAAGGCTCTTTTCCTATTTCAAAAGTTTTAGTTTTCGGGGGTAAGAGCTATGTATGTTGAAAAAATGAAGATATTAGACTATTTTATGATTGCACATGGTAAAGAATTTGATTAAAGGCTCTTTTCCTATGTCAAAAGTTTTAGTTTTCGGGGGTAATAGCTTCGTCCGTGGAAAAAATGAAGATATTAGACTATTTTATGATTGCACATGGTAAAGAATGTGATTAAAGGCTCTTTTCCTATGTCAAATGTTTTAGTTTTCGAGGGTAATAGCTATGTCTGTTGAAAAAATGAAGATATTAGACTATTTAATGATTGCACATGGTAAAGAATGTGATTAAAGGTTCTTTTCCTATTTCAAAAGTTTTAGTTTTCGAGGGTAATAGCTATGTCTATGGAAAAAATGAAGATATTAAACTATTTTATGATTGCACATGGTAAAAAATGTGATTAAAGGCTCTTTTCCTATTTCAAAAGTTTTAGTTTTCGGGGGTAAGAGCTACGTATTTTGAAAAAATGAAGATATTAGACTATTTTATGATTGCACATGGTAAAGAATGTGATTAAAGGCTCTTTTCCTATTTCAAAAGTTTTAGTTTTCGAGGGTAATAGCTATGTCTGTGGAAAAAATGAAGACATTAGACTATTTTATTATTGCACATGGTAAAGAATGTGATTGAAGGCTCTTTTCCAGATTACATAAAAAAAAACTAGTTTTTTTAACTGAAAGTAAGGAGCGACATTAAAACTTAAAACGAACAGAAATTACTCCGTATATGAAATGGGTTGTCCCCTCCGCAATCCCTCGCTCTTTACGCTAAAGCTTTTAATTGTATTAAAAAGCAGAATTGTGGCAAAGAGTCAAACTTTAGCGTAAAGAGCGAGGGATTGCGGAGGGGACAACCCATTTCATATACGGAGTAATTTCTGTTCGTTTTAAGTTTTAATGTCGCTCCTTACTTTCAGTTAAAAAAACTAGTTTTTTTTTTATGTAATTTCTGAACGTTTTTGAATTAATGCATGTTTGATTTTGGCTCTCCACACATAAATTATTAAAATGAAATTTGCATAGTAATTCCTTTTTTGGCTAAATGGCTTTCTCTTAGTTTTGATCAGACGATTTTGAGAAATAAGGGATGGGAAAGGAGGCCTAGTTGCCATGCAATTTTTCGGTTACATAAAAAGGCAACTATAAATTTTTATTTTTAACGAATTTTTCTATTAGTAAAAAATATACGTAACTTAAGAATTATCTTACGTAACAAACTTTAATATTCTTTAATTTTGATTATGTATATGAGAGGGTTTGTACCCTCGTTAATACCTCGTTCTTTACACTAAATCGCAAGTTTTGTCCCAATTCTTTAAGAATGACCCCTGAATCAGAAAGGCCGTAGAATGAATAGTTGAAATTACTAAAAATACTATAGCATAAAGAGCGAGGTATTTATCTCTTCCTAAATACCTCGCTCTTTATGCTAAAGTATTTTTAGAACCCCTCACATGCGTAATAATCTCTGTTCGTTTTAAGTTTCATAGCTACTCTTTACTTTCAATTGAAAAAAAATTTTCCATGTTTACTTTTTCATTGTTTTTTTATAGTAATTTTAGAAAATCCTGCGCCCTTTTCATTGAATTTCTGTTCCCCCATGACACATTTCTCCATGGAAAGATCCTCCCACATAGCCCCCTCCCCTCAAACCCACCCCCAAAACCAAAAAAAAAAATCCCCTGAAACCGACTGTACATTTCCCAATAACCATTATTATATGTAAACACTGGTCGAAGTTTGTAAGTTGCAGCCCCACCCCCAGGGACTTTGGGGGAGTAAGTCATTCCAAAAGACATAGTTATTATGGTTTTTGACTATGCGGAACAAAATGGCTATCTCTAAAGTTTGATCTGCTGACTTTGGAGAAAATATGAGCGTGGAGGGGGCCTAGGTCCCCTCCAATTTTTCAGGTCACTTAAAAAGGGCACTAGAACTTTTCATTTCTGTTAGAATGAGCCCTCTTGCGACATTCTAGGACCACTTGGTCGATACGATGACCCCTGGGGAAAAGAAAAAAAAAAAAAAAAAAAAAAAAAAAACAAAACAAACAAACAAATAAACACGCACCCGTGATTTGTCTTCTGGCATAAAATACAAAATTCCACACTTTTGTAGATAGGAGCTTGAAACTTCTACAGTAGGGTTCTCTGATACGCTGAATCTGATGGTGTCATTTTCGTTAAGATCGTACGACTTTTAGGGGGTGTTTTCCCCTATTTTCCTAAATAAGGCAAATTTTCTCAGGCTCGTAACTTTTGATGGGTAAGACTAAACTAGATAAAACTTATATATTTAAAATCAGCATTAAAATGCGATTCTTTTGATGTAGCTATTGATATCAAAATTCAATTTTTTAGAGTTTTGGTTACTATTGAGCGGATCGCTCCTTACTACAGTTCGTTACCACGAACTGTTTGATATTAGACTATTTTATGATTGCAAATGGTAAAGAATGTGATTAAAGGCTCTTTTGCTATGTTAAAAGTTTTAGTTTTCGAGGGTAATAGCTATGTCTGCGGAAAAAATGAAGATATTAGACTATTTTATGATTGCACATGGTAAAGAATGTGATTAAAGGCTCCTTTCTTATGTCAAAAGTTTTAGTTTTTGAGGGTAATAGCTATGTCCGTGGAAAAAATGAAGATATTAGACTGTTTTATGATTGCACATAGTAAAGAATGTGATTAAAGGCTCTTTTCCTATTTCAAAAGTTTTAGTTTTCGGGGGTAAGAGCTACGTGTGTTGAAAAAATGAAGATATTAGAATATTTTATGATTGCACATGGTAAAGAATGTGATTAAAGGCTCTTTTCCTATTTCAAAAATTTAGTTTTCGGGTAAGAGCTACGTATGTTGAAAAAATGAAGATATTAGACTATTTTATGATTGCACATGGTAAAGAATGTGATTAAAGGCTCTTTTCCTATGTCAAAAGTTTTAGTTTTCGGGGGTAATAGCTTCGTCCGTGGAAAAAATGAAGATATTAGACTATTTTATGATTGCACATGGTAAAGAATGTGTTTAAAGGCTCTTTTCCTATGTCAAAAGTTTTAGTTTTCGAGGGTAATAGCTATGTCTGTGGAAAAAATGAAGATATTAGACTATTTTATGATTGCACAGGGTAAAGAATGTGATTAAAGGTTCTTTTCCTATTTCAAAAGTTTTAGTTTTCGAGGGGTAATAGCTTTTCCTATGTCAAAAGTTTTAGTTTTAGAGGGTAATAGCTATGTCTGTGGAAAAAATGAAGATATTAGACTATTTTATGATTGCACATGGTAAAGAATGTGATAAAAGGCTCTTTTCCTATGTCAAAAGTTTTAGTTTTCGAGGGTAATAGCTATGTCCGTGGAAAAAATGAAGATATTAGACTATTTTATGATTGTACATGGTAAAGAATGTGATTAAAGGCTCTTTTCCTACTTCAAAAGTTTTAGTTTTCGGGGGTAAGAGCTACGTGTGTTGAAAAAATGAAGATAGAATATTTTATGATTGCACATGGTAAAGAATGTGATTAAAGGCTCTTTTCCTATTTCAAAAGTTTTAGTTTTCGAGGGTAATAGCTTTTCCTATGTCAAAAGTTTTAATGGGTAATAGCTATGTCTGTGGAAAAAATGAAGATATTAGACTATTTTATGATTGCACATGGTAAAGAATGTGATTAAAGGCTCTTTTCCTATGTCAAAAGTTTTAGTTTTCGAGGGTAATAGCTATGTCCGTGGAAAAAATTAAGATATTAGACTATTTTATGATTGCACAAGGTAAAGAATGTGATTAAAGGCTCTTTTCCTATTTCAAAAGTTTTAGTTTTCGGGGGTAAGAGCTATGTATGTTGAAAAAATGAAGATATTAGACTATTTTATGATTGCACATGGTAAAGAATTTGATTAAAGGCTCTTTTCCTATGTCAAAAGTTTTAGTTTTCGGGGGTAATAGCTTCGTCCGTGGAAAAAATGAAGATATTAGACTATTTTATGATTGCACATGGTAAAGAATGTGATTAAAGGCTCTTTTCCTATGTCAAAAGTTTTAGTTTTCGAGGGTAATAGCTATGTCTGTTGAAAAAATGAAGATATTAGACTATTTAATGATTGCACAGGGTAAAGAATGTGATTAAAGGTTCTTTTCCTATTTCAAAAGTTTTAGTTTTCGAGGGTAATAGCTATGTCTATGGAAAAAATGAAGATATTAAACTATTTTATGATTGCACATGGTAAAAAATGTGATTAAAGGCTCTTTTCCTATTTCAAAAGTTTTAGTTTTCGGGGGTAAGAGCTACGTATTTTGAAAAAATGAAGATATTAGACTATTTTATGATTGCACATGGTAAAGAATGTGATTAAAGGCTCTTTTCCTATTTCAAAAGTTTTAGTTTTCGAGGGTAATAGCTATGTCTGTGGAAAAAATGAAGACATTAGACTATTTTATTATTGCACATGGTAAAGAATGTGATTGAAGGCTCTTTTCCAGATATTAGACTATTTTATGATTGCAAATGGTAAAGAATGTGATTAAAGGCTCTTTTCCTATGTTAAAAGTTTTAGTTTTCGAGGGTAATAGCTATGTCTGCGGAAAAAATGAAGATATTAGACTATTTTATGATTGCACATGGTAAAGAATGTGATTAAAGGCTCCTTTCTTATGTCAAAAGTTTTAGTTTTTGAGGGTAATAGCTATGTCCGTGGAAAAAATGAAGATATTAGACTGTTTTATGATTGCACATAGTAAAGAATGTGATTAAAGGCTCTTTTCCTATTTCAAAAGTTTTAGTTTTCGGGGGTAAGAGCTACGTGTGTTGAAAAAATGAAGATATTAGAATATTTTATGATTGCTAATGGTAAAGAATGTGATTAAAGGCTCTTTTCCTATTTCAAAAGTTTTAGTTTTCGAGGGTAATAGCTTCGTCTGTGGAAAAAATGAAGATATTAGACTATTTTATGATTGCACATGGTAAAGAATGTGATTAAAGGCTCTTTTCCTATGTAAAAAGTTTTAGTTTTCGGGGGTAATAGCTTCGTCCGTGGAAAAAATGAAGATATTAGACTATTTTATGATTGCACATGGTAAAGAATGTGATTAAAGGCTCTTTTCCTATGTCAAAATTTTAGTTTTCGAGGGCAATAGCTTCGTCCGTGGAAAAAATGAAGGTATTAGACTATTTTATGATTGCACATACTAAAGAATGTGATTAAAGGCTCTTTTCCTATGTCAAAAGTTTTAGTTTTCGAGGGTAATAGCTATGTCTGTGGAAAAAATGAAGATATTAGACTCTTTTATGATTGCACATGGTAAAGAATGTAATTAAAGGCTCTTTTCCTATGTCAAAAGTTTTGTTTTCGAGGGTAATAGCTATGTCTGTGGAAAAAATGAAGATATTAGACAATTTTATGATTGCACATGGTAAAGAATGTGATTAAAGGCTCTTTTCCTATTTCAAAAGTTTTAGTTTTCGAGGGTAATAGCCTTTTCTATGTCAAAAGTTTTAGTTTTAGAGGGTAATAGCTATGTCTGTGGAAAAAATGAAGATATTAGACTATTTTATGATTGCACAGGGTAAAGAATGTGATTAAAGGTTCTTTTCCTATTTCAAAAGTTTTAGTTTTCGAGGGTAATAGCTTTTCCTATGTCAAAAGTTTTAGTTTTAGAGGGTAATAGCTATGTCTGTGGAAAAAATGAAAATATTAGACTATTTTATGATTGTACATGGTAAAGAATGTGATTAAAGGCTCTTTTCCTATGTCAAAAGTTTTAGTTTTCGAGGGTAATAGCTATGTCCGTGGAAAAAATGAAGATATTAGACTATTTTATGATTGTACATGGTAAAGAATGTGATTAAAGGCTCTTTTCCTACTTCAAAAGTTTTAGTTTTCGGGGGTAAGAGCTACGTGTGTTGAAAAAATGAAGATATTAGAATATTTTATGATTGCACATGGTAAAGAATGTGATTAAAGGCTCTTTTCCTATTTCAAAAGTTTTAGTTTTCGAGGGTAATAGCTTTTCCTATGTCAAAAGTTTTAGTTTTAGAGGGTAATAGCTTTGTCTGTGGAAAAAATGAAGATATTAGACTATCTTATGATTGCACATGGTAAAGAATGTGATTAAAGGCTCTTTTCCTATGTCAAAAGTTTTAGTTTTCGAGGGTAATAGCTATGTCCGTGGAAAAAATGAAGATATTAGACTATTTTATGATTGCACATGGTAAAGAATGTGATTAAAGGCTCTTTTCCTATTTCAAAAGTTTTAGTTTTCGGGGGTAAGAGCTATGTATGTTGAAAAAATGAAGATATTAGACTATTTTATGATTGCACATGGTAGAGAATGTGATTAAAGGCTCTTTTCCTATGTCAAAAGTTTTAGTTTTCGAGGGGAATAGCTATGTCTGTGGAAAAAATGAAGATATTAGACTATTTTATGATTGCACATGGTAAAGAATGTGATTAAAGGCTCTTTTCCTATGTCAAAAGTTTTAGTTTTCGGGGGTAATAGCTTCGTCCGTGGAAAAAATGAAGATATTAGACTATTTTATGATTGCACAGGGTAAAGAATGTGATTAAAGGTTCTTTTCCTATTTCAAAAGTTTTAGTTTTCGAGGGTAATAGCTTTTCCTATGTCAAAAGTTTTAGTTTTAGAGGGTAATAGCTATGTCTGTGGAAAAAATGAAGATATTAGACTATTTTATGATTGCACATACTAAAGAATGTGATTAAAAGCTCTTTTCCTATGTCAAAAGTTTTAGTTTTCGAGGGTAATAGCTATGTCTGTGGAAAAAATGAAGATATTAGACTCTTTTATGATTGCACATGGTAAAGAATGTAATTAAAGGCTCTTTTCCTATGTCAAAAGTTTTGTTTTCGAGGGTAATAGCTATGTCTGTGGAAAAAATGAAGATATTAGACTATTTTATGATTGCACAGGGTAAAGAATGTGATTAAAGGTTCTTTTCCTATTTCAAAAGTTTTAGTTTTCGAGGGTAATAGCTTTTCCTATGTCAAAAGTTTTAGTTTTAGAGGGTAATAGCTATGTCTGTGGAAAAAATGAAAATATTAGACTATTTTATGATTGTACATGGTAAAGAATGTGATTAAAGGCTCTTTTCCTATGTCAAAAGTTTTAGTTTTCGAGGGTAATAGCTATGTCCGTGGAAAAAATGAAGATATTAGACTATTTTATGATTGTACATGGTAAAGAATGTGATTAAAGGCTCTTTTCCTACTTCAAAAGTTTTAGTTTTCGGGGGTAAGAGCTACGTGTGTTGAAAAAATGAAGATATTAGAATATTTTATGATTGCACATGGTAAAGAATGTGATTAAAGGCTCTTTTCCTATTTCAAAAGTTTTAGTTTTCGAGGGTAATAGCTTTTCCTATGTCAAAAGTTTTAGTTTTCGAGGGTAATAGCTATGTCCGTGGAAAAAATGAAGATATTAGACTGAAGATATTAGAATGTGATTAAAGGCTCTTCTCCTATTTCAAAAGTTTTAGTTTTCGAGGGTAATAGCTTCGTTCGTGGAAAAAATGAAGATATTAGACTATTTTATGATTGCACATGGTAAAGAATGTGATTAAAGGATCTTTTCCTATTTCAAAAGTTTTAGTTTTCGGAGGTAAGAGCTACGTATGTTGAAAAAATGAAGATATTAGACTATTTTATGATTGCACATTGTAAAGAATGTGATTAAAGGCTCTTTTTCTATTTCAAAAGTTTTAGTTTTCGAGGGTAATAGCTATGTCTGTGGAAAAAATGAAGATATTAGACTATTTTATGATTGCACATGGTAAAAAATGTGATTAAAGGCTCTTTTCCTATGTCAAAAGTTTTAGTTTTTGAAGGTAATAGCTATGTCTGTGGAAAAAATGAAGATATTAGACTCTTTTATGATTGTACATGGTAAAGAGTGTGATTAAAGGCTCTTTTCCTATTTCAAAAGTTTTAGTTTTCGAGGGTAATAGCTATGTCTGTGGAAAAAATGAAGATATTAGACAATTTTCAATTTTATGATTGCACATGGTAAAGAATGTGATTAAAGGCTCTTTTCCTATTTCAAAAGTTTTAGTTTTCGAGGGTAATAGCTATGTATGTTGAAAAAATGAAGATATTAGACTATTTTATGATTGCAAATGGTAAAGAATGTGATTAAAGGCTCTTTTCCTATTTCAAAAGTTTTAGTTTTCGAGGGTAATAGCTTTGTCTGTGGAAAAAATGAAGATATTAGACTATTTTATGATTGCACAGGGTAAAGAATGTGATTAAAGGTTCTTTTCCTATTTCAAAAGTTTTAGTTTTCGGGGGTAAGAGCTACGTGTGTTGAAAAAATGAAGATATTAGAATATTTTATGATTGCACATGGTAAATAATGTGATTAAAGGCTCTTTTCCTATTTCAAAAGTTTTAGTTTTCGAGGGTAATAGCTTTTCCTATGTCAAAAGTTTTAGGTTTAGAGGGTAATAGCTTTGTCTGTGGAAAAAATGAAGATATTAGACTATCTAATGATTGCACATGGTAAAGAATGTGATTAAAGGCTCTTTTCCTATGTCAAAAGTTTTAGTTTTCGAGGGTAATAGCTATGTCCGTGGAAAAAATGAAGATATTAGACTATCTAATGATTGCACATGGTAAAGAATGTGATTAAAGGCTCTTTTCCTATTTCAAAAGTTTTAGTTTTCGGGGGTAAGAGCTATGTATTTTGAAAAAGTGAAGATATTAGACTATTTTATGATTGCACATGGTAAAGAATGTGATTAAAGGCTCTTTTCCTATGTCAAAAGTTTTAGTTTTCGAGGGTAATAGCTATGTCTGTGGGAAAAATGAAGATATTAGACTATTTTATGATTGCACAGGGTAAAGAATGTGATTAAAGGTTCTTTTCCTATTTCAAAAGTTTTAGTTTTCGAGGGTAATAGCTATGTCTATGGAAAAAATGAAGATATTAAACTATTTAATGATTGCTCATGGTAAAAAGTGTGATTAAAGGCTCTTTTCCTATTTCAAAAGTTTTAGTTTTCGGGGGTAAGAGCTACGTATTTTGAAAAAATGAAGATATTAGACTATTTTATGACTGCACATGGTAAAGAATGTGATTAAAGGCTCTTTTCCTATTTCAAAAGTTTTAGTTTTCGAGGGTAATAGCTTCGTCCGTGGAAAAAATGAAGATATTAGACTATTTTATGATTGCACATGGTAAAGAATGTGATTAAAGGCTCTTTTCCTATGTCAAAAGTTTTAGTTTTCGAGGGTAATAGCTATGTCTATGGAAAAAATGAAGATATTAAACTATTTAATGATTGCTCATGGTAAAAAGTGTGATTAAAGGCTCTTTTCCTATTTCAAAAGTTTTAGTTTTCGGGGGTAAGAGCTACATATTTTGAAAAAATGTAGATATTAGACTATTTTATGATCGCAAATGGTAAAGAATGTGATTAAAGGCTCTTTTCCTATTTCAAAAGTTTTAGTTTTCGAGGGTAATAGCTTCGTCCGTGGAAAAAATGAAGATATTAGACTATTTTATGATTGCACATGGTAAAGAATGTGATTAAAGGCTCTTTTCCTAGGCTAATAGCTATGTCTGTGGAACAAATGAAGATATTAGACTATTTTATGATTGCGCATGGTAAGGAATGTGATTAAAGGCTCTTTTCATATGTCAAAAGTTTTAGTTTTCGGGAGTAATAGCTTCGTCCGTGGAAAAAATTAAGATATTAGACTATTTTATTATTGCAAATGGTAAAGAATGTGATTAAAGGCTCTTTTCCTATGTCAAAAGTTTTAGTTTTCGAGGGTAATAGCTTCGTCCGTGGAAAAATGAAGATATTAGACTATTTTATGAATGCAGATGGTAAAGAATGTGATTAAAGGCTCTTTTCCTATGTCAAAAGGTTTAGTCTTCGAGGGTAATAGCTATGTCCGTGGAAAAAATGAAGATATTAGACTATTTTATGATTGTACATGGTAAAGAATGTGATTAAAGGCTCTTTTCCTACTTCAAAAGTTTTAGTTTTCGGGGGTAAGAGCTACGTGTGTTGAAAAAATGAAGATATTAGAATATTTTATGATTGCACATGGTAAAGAATGTGATTAAAGGCTCTTTTCCTATTTCAAAAGTTTTAGTTTTCGAGGGTAATAGCCTTTTCCTATGTCAAAAGTTTTAGTTTTAGAGGGTTATAGCTATGTCTGTGGAAAAACTGAAGATATTAGACTATTTTATGATTGCACATGGTAAAGAATGTGATTAAAGGCTCTTTTCCTGCTTCAAAAGTTTTAGTTTTCGGGGGTAAGAACCACGTGTGTTGAAAAAATGAAGATATTAGAATATTTTATGATTGCACATGGTAAAGAATGTGATTAAAGGCTCTTTTCCTATTTCAAAAGTTTTAGTTTTCGGGGGTAAGAGCTACGTATGTTGAAAAAATGAAGATAATAGACTATTTTATGATTGCACATGGTAAAGAATGTGATTAAAGGCTCTTTTCCTATGTCAAAAGTTTTAGTTTTCGGGGGTAATAGCTTCGTCCGTGGAAAAAATGAAGATATTAGACTATTTTATAATTGCACATGGTAAAGAATGTGATTAAAGGCTCTTTTCCTATGTCAAAAGTTTTAGTTTTTGAGGGTAATAGCTATGTCTGTGGAAAAAATGAAGATATTAGACTATTTTATGATTGCACAGGGTAAAGAATGTGATTAAAGGTTCTTTTCCTATTTCAAAAGTTTTAGTTTTCGAGGGTAATAGCTTTTCCTATGTCAAAAGTTTTAGTTTTAGAGGGTAATAGCTATGTCTGTGGAAAAAATGAAAATATTAGACTATTTTATGATTGTACATGGTAAAGAATGTGATTAAAGGCTCTTTTCCTATGTCAAAAGTTTTAGTTTTCGAGGGTAATAGCTATGTCCGTGGAAAAAATGAAGATATTAGACTATTTTATGATTGTACATGGTAAAGAATGTGATTAAAGGCTCTTTTCCTACTTCAAAAGTTTTAGTTTTCGGGGTAAGAGCTACGTGTGTTGAAAAAATGAAGATATTAGAATATTTTATGATTGCACATGGTAAAGAATGTGATTAAAGGCTCTTTTCCTATTTCAAAAGTTTTAGTTTTCGAGGGTAATAGCTTTTCCTATGTCAAAAGTTTTAGTTTTAGAGGGTAATAGCTTTGTCTGTGGAAAAAATGAAGATATTAGACTATCTTATGATTGCACATGGTAAAGAATGTGATTAAAGGCTCTTTTCCTATGTCAAAAGTTTTAGTTTTCGAGGGTAATAGCTATGTCCGTGGAAAAAATGAAGATATTAGACTATTTTATGATTGCAAATGGTAAAGAATGTGATTAAAGGCTCTTTTCCTATTTCAAAAGTTTTAGTTTTCGGGGGTAAGAGCTATGTATGTTGAAAAAATGAAGATATTAGACTATTTTATGATTGCACATGGTAGAGAATGTGATTAAAGGCTCTTTTCCTATGTCAAAAGTTTTAGTTTTCGAGGGTAATAGCTATGTCTGTGGAAAAAATGAAGATATTAGACTATTTTATGATTGCACAGGGTAAAGAATGTGATTAAAGGTTCTTTTCCTATTTCAAAAGTTTTAGTTTTCGGGGGTAAGAGCTACGTATTTTGAAAAAGTGAAGATATTAGACTATTTTATGATTGCACATGGTAAAGAATGTGATTGAAGGCTCTTTTCCAGATATTAAACTATTTTATGATTGCAAATGGTAAAGAATGTGATTAAAGGCTCTTTTCCTATGTCAAAAGTTTAAGTTTTCTAGGGTAATAGCTATGTCTGTGGAAAAAATGAAGACATTAGACTATTTTATTATTGCACATGGTAAAGAATGTGATTGAAGGCTCTTTTCCAGATATTAAACTATTTTATGATTGCAAATGGTAAAGAATGTGATTAAAGGCTCTTTTCCTATGTCAAAAGTTTAAGTTTTCGAGGGTAATAGCTATGTCTGCGGAAAAAATGAAGATATTAGACTATTTTATGATTGCACATGGTAAAGAATGTGATTAAAGGCTCTTTTCCTACTTCAAAAGTTTTAGTTTTCGGGGGTAAGAGCTACGTGTGTTGAAAAAATGAAGATATTAGAATATTTTATGATTGCACATGGTAAAGAATGTGATTAAAGGCTCTTTTCCTATTTCTAAAGTTTTAGTTTTCGGGGGTAAGAGCTAAGTGTGTTGAAAAAATGAAGATATTAGAATATTTTATGATTGCACATGGTAAAGAATGTGATTAAAGGCTCTTTTCCTATTTCTAAAGTTTTAGTTTTCGAGGGTAATAGCCTTTTCTATGTCAAAAGTTTTAGTTTTAGAGGGTAATAGCTATGTCTGTGGAAAAAATGAAGATATTAGACTATTTTATGATTGCACATGGTAAAGAATGTGATTAAAGGCTCTTTTCCTGCTTCAAAAGTTTTAGTTTTCGGGGGTAAGAGCTACGTGTGTTGAAAAAATGAAGATATTAGAATATTTTATGATTTCACATGGTAAAGAATGTGATTAAAGGCTCTTTTCCTATTTCAAAAGTTTTAGTTTTCGGGTAAGAGCTACGTATGTTGAAAAAATGAAGATATTAGACTATTTTATGATTGCACATGGTAAAGAATGTGATTAAAGGCTCTTTTCCTATGTCAAAAGTTTTAGTTTTCGGGGGCAATAGCTTCGTCCGTGGAAAAAATGAGATATTAGACAATTTTATGATTGTACATGGTAAAGAATGTGATTAAAGGCTCTTTTCCTACTTCAAAAGTTTTAGTTTTCGGGGGTAAGAGCTACGTGTGTTGAAAAAATGAAGATATTAGAATATTTTATGATTGTACATGGTAAAGAATGTGATTAAAGGCTCTTTTCCTATTTCTAAAGTTTTAGTTTTCGAGGGTAATAGCCTTTTCTATGTCAAAAGTTTTAGTTTTAGAGGGTAATAGCTATGTCTGTGGAAAAAATGAAGATATTAGACTATTTTATGATTGCACATGGTAAAGAATGTGATTAAAGGGTCTTTTCCTGCTTCAAAAGTTTTAGTTTTCGGGGGTAAGAGCTACCTGTGTTGAAAAAATGAAGATATTAGAATATTTTATGATTGCACATGGTAAAGAATGTGATTAAAGGCTCTTTTCCTATTTCATAAGTTTTAGTTTTCGGGTAAGAGCTACGTATGTTGAAAAAATGAAGATATTAGACTATTTTATGATTGCACATGGTAAAGAATGTGATTAAAGTCTCTTTTCCTATGTCAAAAGTTTTAGTTTTCGGGGGTAATATCTTCGTCCGTGGAAAAAATGAAGATATTAGACTATTTTATGATTGCACATGGTAAAGAATGTGTTTAAAGGCTCTTTTCCTATGTCAAAAGTTTTAGTTTTCGAGGGTAATAGCTATGTCTGTGGAAAAAATGAAGATATTAGACTATTTTATGATTGCACAGGGTAAAGAATGTGATTAAAGGTTCTTTTCCTATTTCAAAAGTTTTAGTTTTCGAGGGTAATAGCTTTTCCTATGTCAAAAGTTTTAGTTTTAGAGGGTAATAGCTATGTCTGTGGAAAAAATGAAGATATTAGACTATCTTATGATTGCACATGGTAAAGAATGTGATTAAAGGCTCTTTTCCTACTTCAAAAGTTTTAGTTTTCGGGGGTAAGAGCTACGTGTGTTGAAAAAATGAAGATATTAGAATATTTTATGATTGCACATGGTAAAGAATGTGATTAAAGGCTCTTTTCCTATTTCAAAAGTTTTAGTTTTCGAGGGTAATAGCTTTTCCTATGTCAAAAGTTTTAATGGGTAATAGCTATGTCTGTGGAAAAAATGAAGATATTAGACTATTTTATGATTGCACATGGTAAAGAATGTGATTAAAGGCTCTTTTCCTATGTCAAAAGTTTTAGTTTTCGAGGGTAATAGCTATGTCCGTGGAAAAAATTAAGATATTAGACTATTTTATGATTGCACAAGGTAAAGAATGTGATTAAAGGCTCTTTTCCTATTTCAAAAGTTTTAGTTTTCGGGGGTAAGAGCTATGTATGTTGAAAAAATGAAGATATTAGACTATTTTATGATTGCACATGGTAAAGAATTTGATTAAAGGCTCTTTTCCTATGTCAAAAGTTTTAGTTTTCGGGGGTAATAGCTTCGTCCGTGGAAAAAATGAAGATATTAGACTATTTTATGATTGCACATGGTAAAGAATGTGATTAAAGGCTCTTTTCCTATGTCTAATGTTTTAGTTTTCGAGGGTAATAGCTATGTCTGTTGAAAAAATGAAGATATTAGACTATTTAATGATTGCACATGGTAAAGAATGTGATTAAAGGTTCTTTTCCTATTTCAAAAGTTTTAGTTTTCGAGGGTAATAGCTATGTCTATGGAAAAAATGAAGATATTAAACTATTTTATGATTGCACATGGTAAAAAATGTGATTAAAGGCTCTTTTCCTATTTCAAAAGTTTTAGTTTTCGGGGGTAAGAGCTACGTATTTTGAAAAAATGAAGATATTAGACTATTTTATGATTGCACATGGTAAAGAATGTGATTAAAGGCTCTTTTCCTATTTCAAAAGTTTTAGTTTTCGAGGGTAATAGCTATGTCTGTGGAAAAAATGAAGACATTAGACTATTTTATTATTGCACATGGTAAAGAATGTGATTGAAGGCTCTTTTCCAGATTACATAAAAAAAAACTAGTTTTTTTAACTGAAAGTAAGGAGCGACATTAAAACTTAAAACGAACAGAAATTACTCCGTATATGAAATGGGTTGTCCCCTCCGCAATCCCTCGCTCTTTACGCTAAAGCTTTTAATTGTATTAAAAAGCAGAATTGTGGCAAAGAGTCAAACTTTAGCGTAAAGAGCGAGGGATTGCGGAGGGGACAACCCATTTCATATACGGAGTAATTTCTGTTCGTTTTAAGTTTTAATGTCGCTCCTTACTTTCAGTTAAAAAAACTAGTTTTTTTTTTATGTAATTTCTGAACGTTTTTGAATTAATGCATGTTTGATTTTGGCTCTCCACACATAAATTATTAAAATGAAATTTGCATAGTAATTCCTTTTTTGGCTAAATGGCTTTCTCTTAGTTTTGATCAGACGATTTTGAGAAATAAGGGATGGGAAAGGAGGCCTAGTTGCCATGCAATTTTTCGGTTACATAAAAAGGCAACTATAAATTTTTATTTTTAACGAATTTTTCTATTAGTAAAAAATATACGTAACTTAAGAATTATCTTACGTAACAAACTTTAATATTCTTTAATTTTGATTATGTATATGAGAGGGTTTGTACCCTCGTTAATACCTCGTTCTTTACACTAAATCGCAAGTTTTGTCCCAATTCTTTAAGAATGACCCCTGAATCAGAAAGGCCGTAGAATGAATAGTTGAAATTACTAAAAATACTATAGCATAAAGAGCGAGGTATTTATCTCTTCCTAAATACCTCGCTCTTTATGCTAAAGTATTTTTAGAACCCCTCACATGCGTAATAATCTCTGTTCGTTTTAAGTTTCATAGCTACTCTTTACTTTCAATTGAAAAAAAATTTTCCATGTTTACTTTTTCATTGTTTTTTTATAGTAATTTTAGAAAATCCTGCGCCCTTTTCATTGAATTTCTGTTCCCCCATGACACATTTCTCCATGGAAAGATCCTCCCACATAGCCCCCTCCCCTCAAACCCACCCCCAAAACCAAAAAAAAAAATCCCCTGAAACCGACTGTACATTTCCCAATAACCATTATTATATGTAAACACTGGTCGAAGTTTGTAAGTTGCAGCCCCACCCCCAGGGACTTTGGGGGAGTAGGTCATTCCCAAAGACATAGTTATTATGGTTTTTGACTATGCGGAACAAAATGGCTATCTCAAAATTTTGATCTGTTGACTTTGGAGAAAATATGAGCGTGGGAGGGGGCCTAGGTGCCCTCCAATTTTTTTGGTCACTTAAAAAGGGCACTAGAACTTTTCATTTCTGTTAGAATGAGCCCTCTTGCGACATTCTAGGACCACTTGGTCGATACGATGACCCCTGGGGAAAAGAAAAAAAAAACAAAAAAAAAAAAAAAAAAAAAACAAACAAACAAATAAACACGCACCCGTGATTTGTCTTCTGGCAAAAAATACAAAATTCCACATTTTTGTAGATAGGAGCTTGAAACTTCTACAGTAGGGTTCTCTGATACGCTGAATCTGATGGTGTCATTTTCGTTAAGATCCTACGACTTTTAGGGGGTGTTTTCCCCTATTTTCCTAAATAAGGCAAATTTTCTCAGGCTCGTAACTTTTGATGGGTAAGACTAAACTAGATAAAACTTATATATTTAAAATCAGCATTAAAATGCGATTCTTTTGATGTAGCTATTGATATCAAAATTCAATTTTTTAGAGTTTTGGTTACTATTGAGCCGGATCGCTCCTTACTACAGTTCGTTACCACGAACTGTTTGATATTAGACTATTTTATGATTGCAAATGGTAAAGAATGTGATTAAAGGCTCTTTTGCTATGTTAAAAGTTTTAGTTTTCGAGGGTAATAGCTATGTCTGCGGAAAAAATGAAGATATTAGACTATTTTATGATTGCACATGGTAAAGAATGTGATTAAAGGCTCCTTTCTTATGTCAAAAGTTTTAGTTTTTGAGGGTAATAGCTATGTCCGTGGAAAAAATGAAGATATTAGACTGTTTTATGATTGCACATAGTAAAGAATGTGATTAAAGGCTCTTTTCCTATTTCAAAAGTTTTAGTTTTCGGGGGTAAGAGCTACGTGTGTTGAAAAAATGAAGATATTAGAATATTTTATGATTGCACATGGTAAAGAATGTGATTAAAGGCTCTTTTCCTATTTCAAAAATTTAGTTTTCGGGTAAGAGCTACGTATGTTGAAAAAATGAAGATATTAGACTATTTTATGATTGCACATGGTAAAGAATGTGATTAAAGGCTCTTTTCCTATGTCAAAAGTTTTAGTTTTCGGGGGTAATAGCTTCGTCCGTGGAAAAAATGAAGATATTAGACTATTTTATGATTGCACATGGTAAAGAATGTGATTAAAGGCTCTTTTCCTATGTCAAAAGTTTTAGTTTTCGAGGGTAATAGCTATGTCTGTGGAAAAAATGAAGATATTAGACTATTTTATGATTGCACAGGGTAAAGAATGTGATTAAAGGTTCTTTTCCTATTTCAAAAGTTTTAGTTTTCGAGGGTAATAGCTTTTCCTATGTCAAAAGTTTTAGTTTTAGAGGGTAATAGCTATGTCTGTGGAAAAAATGAAGATATTAGACTATTTTATGATTGCACATGGTAAAGAATGTGATAAAAGGCTCTTTTCCTATGTCAAAAGTTTTAGTTTTCGAGGGTAATAGCTATGTCCGTGGAAAAAATGAAGATATTAGACTATTTTATGATTGTACATGGTAAAGAATGTGATTAAAGGCTCTTTTCCTACTTCAAAAGTTTTAGTTTTCGGGGGTA
This sequence comes from Artemia franciscana, assembly GCF_032884065.1. Classification (NCBI taxonomy): domain Eukaryota; kingdom Metazoa; phylum Arthropoda; class Branchiopoda; order Anostraca; family Artemiidae; genus Artemia; species Artemia franciscana. Next base: position 19,199 of record NW_027065035.1, read on the forward strand.
AGAGCTACGTGTGTTGAAAAAATGAAGATAGAATATTTTATGATTGCACATGGTAAAGAATGTGATTAAAGGCTCTTTTCCTATTTCAAAAGTTTTAGTTTTCGAGGGTAATAGCTTTTCCTATGTCAAAAGTTTTAATGGGTAATAGCTATGTCTGTGGAAAAATGAAGATATTAGACTATTTTATGATTGCACATGGTAAAGAATGTGATTAAAGGCTCTTTTCCTATGTCAAAAGTTTTAGTTTTCGAGGGTAATAGCTATGTCCGTGGAAAAAATTAAGATATTAGACTATTTTATGATTGCACAAGGTAAAGAATGTGATTAAAGGCTCTTTTCCTATTTCAAAAGTTTTAGTTTTCGGGGGTAAGAGCTATGTATGTTGAAAAAATGAAGATATTAGACTATTTTATGATTGCACATGGTAAAGAATTTGATTAAAGGCTCTTTTCCTATGTCAAAAGTTTTAGTTTTCGGGGGTAATAGCTTCGTCCGTGGAAAAAATGAAGATATTAGACTATTTTATGATTGCACATGGTAAAGAATGTGATTAAAGGCTCTTTTCCTATGTCAAATGTTTTAGTTTTCGAGGGTAATAGCTATGTCTGTTGAAAAAATGAAGATATTAGACTATTTAATGATTGCACAGGGTAAAGAATGTGATTAAAGGTTCTTTTCCTATTTCAAAAGTTTTAGTTTTCGAGGGTAATAGCTATGTCTATGGAAAAAATGAAGATATTAAACTATTTTATGATTGCACATGGTAAAAAATGTGATTAAAGGCTCTTTTCCTATTTCAAAAGTTTTAGTTTTCGGGGGTAAGAGCTACGTATTTTGAAAAAATGAAGATATTAGACTATTTTATGATTGCACATGGTAAAGAATGTGATTAAAGGCTCTTTTCCTATTTCAAAAGTTTTAGTTTTCGAGGGTAATAGCTATGTCTGTGGAAAAAATGAAGACATTAGACTATTTTATTATTGCACATGGTAAAGAATGTGATTGAAGGCTCTTTTCCAGATATTAGACTATTTTATGATTGCAAATGGTAAAGAATGTGATTAAAGGCTCTTTTCCTATGTTAAAAGTTTTAGTTTTCGAGGGTAATAGCTATGTGTGCGGAAAAAATGAAGATATTAGACTATTTTATGATTGCACATGGTAAAGAATGTGATTAAAGGCTCCTTTCTTATGTCAAAAGTTTTAGTTTTTGAGGGTAATAGCTATGTCCGTGGAAAAAATGAAGATATTAGACTGTTTTATGATTGCACATAGTAAAGAATGTGATTAAAGGCTCTTTTCCTATTTCAAAAGTTTTAGTTTTCGGGGGTAAGAGCTACGTGTGTTGAAAAAATGAAGATATTAGAATATTTTATGATTGCTAATGGTAAAGAATGTGATTAAAGGCTCTTTTCCTATTTCAAAAGTTTTAGTTTTCGAGGGTAATAGCTTCGTCTGTGGAAAAAATGAAGATATTAGACTATTTTATGATTGCACATGGTAAAGAATGTGATTAAAGGCTCTTTTCCTATGTAAAAAGTTTTAGTTTTCGGGGGTAATAGCTTCGTCCGTGGAAAAAATGAAGATATTAGACTATTTTATGATTGCACATGGTAAAGAATGTGATTAAAGGCTCTTTTCCTATGTCAAAATTTTAGTTTTCGAGGGCAATAGCTTCGTCCGTGGAAAAAATGAAGGTATTAGACTATTTTATGATTGCACATACTAAAGAATGTGATTAAAGGCTCTTTTCCTATGTCAAAAGTTTTAGTTTTCGAGGGTAATAGCTATGTCTGTGGAAAAAATGAAGATATTAGACTCTTTTATGATTGCACATGGTAAAGAATGTAATTAAAGGCTCTTTTCCTATGTCAAAAGTTTTGTTTTCGAGGGTAATAGCTATGTCTGTGGAAAAAATGAAGATATTAGACAATTTTATGATTGCACATGGTAAAGAATGTGATTAAAGGCTCTTCTCCTATTTCAAAAGTTTTAGTTTTCGAGGGTAATAGCCTTTTCTATGTCAAAAGTTTTAGTTTTAGAGGGTAATAGCTATGTCTGTGGAAAAAATGAAGATATTAGACTATTTTATGATTGCACAGGGTAAAGAATGTGATTAAAGGTTCTTTTCCTATTTCAAAAGTTTTAGTTTTCGAGGGTAATAGCTTTTCCTATGTCAAAAGTTTTAGTTTTAGAGGGTAATAGCTATGTCTGTGGAAAAAATGAAAATATTAGACTATTTTATGATTGTACATGGTAAAGAATGTGATTAAAGGCTCTTTTCCTATGTCAAAAGTTTTAGTTTTCGAGGGTAATAGCTATGTCCGTGGAAAAAATGAAGATATTAGACTATTTTATGATTGTACATGGTAAAGAATGTGATTAAAGGCTCTTTTCCTACTTCAAAAGTTTTAGTTTTCGGGGGTAAGAGCTACGTGTGTTGAAAAAATGAAGATATTAGAATATTTTATGATTGCACATGGTAAAGAATGTGATTAAAGGCTCTTTTCCTATTTCAAAAGTTTTAGTTTTCGAGGGTAATAGCTTTTCCTATGTCAAAAGTTTTAGTTTTAGAGGGTAATAGCTTTGTCTGTGGAAAAAATGAAGATATTAGACTATCTTATGATTGCACATGGTAAAGAATGTGATTAAAGGCTCTTTTCCTATGTCAAAAGTTTTAGTTTTCGAGGGTAATAGCTATGTCCGTGGAAAAAATGAAGATATTAGACTATTTTATGATTGCACATGGTAAAGAATGTGATTAAAGGCTCTTTTCCTATTTCAAAAGTTTTAGTTTTCGGGGGTAAGAGCTATGTATGTTGAAAAAATGAAGATATTAGACTATTTTATGATTGCACATGGTAGAGAATGTGATTAAAGGCTCTTTTCCTATGTCAAAAGTTTTAGTTTTCGAGGGGAATAGCTATGTCTGTGGAAAAAATGAAGATATTAGACTATTTTATGATTGCACATGGTAAAGAATGTGATTAAAGGCTCTTTTCCTATGTCAAAAGTTTTAGTTTTCGGGGGTAATAGCTTCGTCCGTGGAAAAAATGAAGATATTAGACTATTTTATGATTGCACAGGGTAAAGAATGTGATTAAAGGTTCTTTTCCTATTTCAAAAGTTTTAGTTTTCGAGGGTAATAGCTTTTCCTATGTCAAAAGTTTTAGTTTTAGAGGGTAATAGCTATGTCTGTGGAAAAAATGAAGATATTAGACTATTTTATGATTGCACATACTAAAGAATGTGATTAAAAGCTCTTTTCCTATGTCAAAAGTTTTAGTTTTCGAGGGTAATAGCTATGTCTGTGGAAAAAATGAAGATATTAGACTCTTTTATGATTGCACATGGTAAAGAATGTAATTAAAGGCTCTTTTCCTATGTCAAAAGTTTTGTTTTCGAGGGTAATAGCTATGTCTGTGGAAAAAATGAAGATATTAGACTATTTTATGATTGCACAGGGTAAAGAATGTGATTAAAGGTTCTTTTCCTATTTCAAAAGTTTTAGTTTTCGAGGGTAATAGCTTTTCCTATGTCAAAAGTTTTAGTTTTAGAGGGTAATAGCTATGTCTGTGGAAAAAATGAAAATATTAGACTATTTTATGATTGTACATGGTAAAGAATGTGATTAAAGGCTCTTTTCCTATGTCAAAAGTTTTAGTTTTCGAGGGTAATAGCTATGTCCGTGGAAAAAATGAAGATATTAGACTATTTTATGATTGTACATGGTAAAGAATGTGATTAAAGGCTCTTTTCCTACTTCAAAAGTTTTAGTTTTCGGGGGTAAGAGCTACGTGTGTTGAAAAAATGAAGATATTAGAATATTTTATGATTGCACATGGTAAAGAATGTGATTAAAGGCTCTTTTCCTATTTCAAAAGTTTTAGTTTTCGAGGGTAATAGCTTTTCCTATGTCAAAAGTTTTAGTTTTCGAGGGTAATAGCTATGTCCGTGGAAAAAATGAAGATATTAGACTGAAGATATTAGAATGTGATTAAAGGCTCTTCTCCTATTTCAAAAGTTTTAGTTTTCGAGGGTAATAGCTTCGTTCGTGGAAAAAATGAAGATATTAGACTATTTTATGATTGCACATGGTAAAGAATGTGATTAAAGGATCTTTTCCTATTTCAAAAGTTTTAGTTTTCGGAGGTAAGAGCTACGTATGTTGAAAAAATGAAGATATTAGACTATTTTATGATTGCACATTGTAAAGAATGTGATTAAAGGCTCTTTTTCTATTTCAAAAGTTTTAGTTTT
>NW_027065036.1:0-23459 GCF_032884065.1 Artemia franciscana
TGGAAACATGAGTTATATTTTCTGATTTGTGATAAGAAACGCTTAGATTCTGACGTAGTTCCAGTAAGGAAAGTATTCAATGGCTCTGGTGGTGCAGCCAATAGAGGAAGTTTAACTTTTCCTGAGGCGCAACACATTCCCATTGTTTCACCATTGAATTTCAAGGCCTTGCAATAGGGACAAATTTTAGACATAGTCCCGATTTGAACACATCTACTCAAGCTATAATCATCGACCGGGATGTACCTGAATGCCAGGCGATAACTTTCAGGTTGCTCTGATTCCTCGGCACACTTTCTTTTCTTACTTTCTCTATCAGCAGCAAGCCTGATTTTTTGCTGTTCTTGTGATTCCTCGGCACGCCTTCTTTTTTCACTTTCTCTTTTAGTAGCAAGTCTGGTTTCATGTTGCTCTGGTAGTTCCTCGGCATGCCTTCTTTTTTTACTCTCTCTTTTAGCAGCAAGTCGGGTTTCGCGTTGCTCTGGTAGTTCCTCGGCACGCTTTCATTTCTTACTTTCTCTATCAGCCTCAAGCCTGTTTCCTTGCTGTTCTTTTGATTCCTCGGCACGCTTTCTTTTCTTGCTTTCTCTATCAGCAGCAAGTTTTTTGGTATAGACTCTTTGAGCATCTTCCTCGGCTGTTGCCATTGTAAGTTCATCAGTCATTTTACAGTTAAACATTAATAGATTTCTACATGAACGCATGTTTTAAATATCTTTAATGACATCACCGTCATAACAAAAATGACGACAACTAACTTCATGACGTCAGTCAACACACAAACATGACGTCACCCGACAGACAGACCCACACATCCACAGACAACTTATTTTTATATATATAAGACTAGCTGTTGGGGTGGCGCTTCGCGCGACCCCAACACCTAGTTGGTGGGGCGCTTCGCGCCCCCCCAAGCCTCCCCGCGCGCGTAAGTCGTTACGCGCCATATTAGTTACGCGCCATTGTAGTTGTGTCCCTGTGTCCCACCTGTGAATATGGATAGATTTATATATGTGTTTCAAACTACGTAAAAATTACGAATATACAAAATTCTTGGCTTTCCCACTACTGGGAGCTTTCCGTTTCCAATTGCCAGCAATTGATCTGAAAATGTTTGACCAGAGTCATCGTTTTGCAATCGGACACGCATATTTGTAGTTAATTTTAATATTTTTACGTGTGCCCATAAATTAGAATTTTTTAGGCAAGCATTCATTTCGTCTGCAGGAGTTAAACTACGTAAAAATTGCGAATATACAACATTCTTGGCTTTCCCATTGTCTGTGCATATTCAAAGCCGTATTTACTAATAATGACGTCATATGCAAACGCTCTTTTTACAAACAAACAAACATGCATACACACAACTCGTTTTTATATAGATAGATAGATAGATAAATACAATACAAATTAACTGCGTAAAACTTGCGAATATACAACATTCTTCGCTGTCCAATTGTCGCTGCATATAAATAGATTGTCAGGTTTACCGGCCCTCGAACATGCAACGTACAATTGTCCATGGGAAAAACAATCAGTATTAAAATCTATACCACATTTTTCTAATGATTGACTTTGAGCTTTGTTAATGGTGATTGCAAATGCTAATCGAATTGGGAATTGCAATCTTTTAAATTGAAAAGGCAGATCCGTTGGAATCATGGGAATGCGAGGAATAAGAACAGCCTCACCCTCAAAAGGCCCTGTCAAGATTGTGGCCTCTATTAGGTTTTCCATTGTTTTTTTTTTTACGGCAAGTCGCGTGCCATTGCAAAGCTTTGGTGGGTTGATATTTCTTAAAAGTATTATTGGTACGCCTTTTTTTTAGTTGTAGCACGTGTGGTGGAAACCCTGAAAGATCTATGGAATCTAAAAATTCAGATGGATAATTAACCACTTCATTTGGTTCCATAACTGTGTCGACTGACTTGTAAAGGACTGCCTGGTCTCGAATCTAGGTCAAAAAAATATTGTTGATTTCGTGGACGTCTATATTTTTGGGTGCGAGAATCGCTCTTTCACTTAGCCATTTATCTATATATATAAAAATAAGTTGTCTGTCTGTGTGTCTGTGGATCAGGTGACGTCATGTTTCTGCGTAGACTGACGTTATGTTTTCGACTGACGAAATTACGAAATTACATTGGGACACAAATGACGACCAGGACACCGGCACATAGGGAATATAAATGACGACCGGGACACTCAAAGAGAAAGCGACCGGGACACAAGGAATGTTCGATTAGCAATCACCATCAACAAAGCACCGGGACACAAATGACGACCGGGACACAGGGAGTATAAATGACGACCAGGACATAAGTAAAAAAAAGCTAAAAAAAACTAAAAAAAGGTAAAAACTACAAAAAAACTAAAAAGAAAAAAAAACTAAAAACTAATAAAAAAAATTTAAAAAACTAAAAAAGAAAAAAAATAAAAAAAGGAAAAAAAATGAAAAATAAAGGAGAAAAACAAAACTAAAAAAAATAAAAATAAAAAAAAAGAAAAAGAAAAAAGAAAAAAAAACTAAAAAAACTAAAAAAAAGTAAAAACCAAAAAAAAATAAAAAGAAAAAAAGGGGAAAAATACAAAAATTTATTTCATCATATACCATTTCAAAAACGAATGTATAGCCTATACAACCCGGGACACCGGGATACAAATGACGAACGGGACACAGGGAATATAAATGACGACCGGGACACAGGGACACAACTACAACGGGGATGCCGTGGGGCACAGGGGGATATATAAATGACGACGGGGACACAGGGAATGTTCGATTAGCAATCACCATCAACAAAGCTCAAAGGCAATCATTAGAATCATGAGGTATAACTAAAAAAACTAAAAAAAGGTAAAAAACTAAAACCTAAAAAAAAGACCAATTCAAAAACGAATGTATATACAGACCGGGACACCGGGACACAAATGATGACCGGAATACCGGGGAAACAGGGACACAAATACAACGGGGACACCGGGGGGCACAGAGGGATATATAAATGACGACGGTGACACAGGGAATCGTCGATTAGCAATCACCATCAACAAAGCTCAAGAGCAATCATTAGAATCATGAGGTATAGATCTGAATACGGATTGTTTTCCCATGGACCATTATATGTTGCATGTTCAAGAGTCGGTAAACCTGACAATCTATTTATATGCACAGACAATTGGACAGCAAAGAATGTTGTATATTCGCAAGTTTTACGTAGTTAAAAACATATATATATATATATATATATATATATATATATATATATATATATATATATATATATATATATATATATATATATATATATATATATATATATATATATATATATATATATATATATATATATATATATATATATACACAGGTTGGACATAGGGAGACAACTACAATGGCGCGTAACTAATATGGCGCGTAATGACTTACGCGCATGGGGGGGGGGCTTGGTTGGGGTGGCGCGAAGCGCCACCCCAACAGCTAGTTATTTTTATAATTTTTTAGAATATTCGGAAATACTTTTTCAATCAATTCATTTTTGGACGTCACTAAATTACAGAAATCAGCAGGTAGTTGTATACGTCCTGAAATTGAGTCTACTGGGAGCTTTCCGTTTCCAATTGCCAGCAATTGATCTCAAAATGTTTGACCAGAGTCATCGTTTTGCAATCGGACACGCATATTTGTAGTTAATTTTAATATTTTTACGTGTGCCCATAAATTAGAATTTTTCAGGCAAGTATTCATTTCGTCTGCAGGAGTTGATCTAGGTATTATAGGTAATGTTTGCCTGAAATCTCCCGCAAGCAATATTAATGTGCTGCCAAAGGGTTTCGACTTCCCTCTCAAATCTTTCAAGCATTGATCCAGAGCCTCGAGCGATTTTTTGTGTGCCATTGTGGACTCATCCCAAATAATAAGTTTGCATTGCTGCAATACTTTACCCATTCCAGATGATTTGGAAATATTGCACGTGGGAGTTTCTGTAGAATGCAAATTCAGAGGCAATTTTCAAGCGGAATGAGCAGTTCTTCCACCAGGCAGCAATGTTGCGGCTATTCCGGACGACGCAATTGCCAACGCTATATCATTTTTTGATCGAATTGATGCCAGAATCATTTTTGTCACAAACGTTTTACCAGTACCTCCTGGCGCATCCAAAAAGAAAATTTCTCCAACGTTGTTATCGACACAATAATACTGTAACTTTGTTCACGATCCAATTCTACACATGTCGAAACAGCAATTTTACAATTAGAAATTTCTCTTTCAACGGTCTTCTTACAATTAAAAATTTGTCTTTGAACGATATTCTTAAATATATGTGTCCTGGTCGTCATTTATATTCCCTGTGTCTCGGTCGTCATTTGTGTCCCAGTATCCCAGTCTGTAATTTCTCTTTGAGTGTCCCGGTCGTTATTTATATTCCCTCAGTCCCGGTCGTCATTTGTGTCCCGGTCTGTAATTTCTCTTTGAGTGTTTTTTCTTTTTAGTATTTTTTAGTTTTTTACATTTTTTCTTTTTTCAGTTTTCTTTTTCTTCTTTATTTTTCAGCTTCACTATGAAATACATATCGCCGAACCTTTTTTTTAAACTAAAATCTGGTAGGCATTGATGACCTTATCCAAGTCAAAATCCCAAACCCAATCATCATCGCTATCATTTTCAGTTTTGATATGTTTTGACTCTGGCTGTCCAGGTGGATCTTCATCTAACTGCGCGGTTTTGCGTTCTTTAGCCTCAAGCCTGTTTCCTTGCTGTTCTTTTGATTCCTCGGCATGCCTTCTTTTCTGACTTTCTCTATCAGCAGCAAGTTTTTTGGCATAGATTCTTTGAGCATCTTCATCGGCTTTTGCCATTGTAAGTTCATCAGTCATTTTAAACTTAAACATTAATAGATTTCTACGTGAACATATATGTCTTAAATATCTTTAATGACGTCACCGTCATAGCAAAAATGACGACAACTAACTTCATGACGTCAGTCGACAGAGAAACATGACGTCACCTGACAGACAGACACACAGACAGACAACTTACTTTTATATATATCTATATATATAAAAATAAGTTGTCTGTCTGTGTGTCTGTCTGTGGATCAGGTGACGTCATGTTTCTGTGTCGGCTGACGTCATGAAATTAGTTTTCGTCATTTTTGCTTTGACAGTGACGTCATTCAAGATATTTAAGACATATTTTCACGTAGAAATCTATTAATGTTTAAGTTTACAATGACTGATGAACTTACCATGGCAAAAGCCGATGAAGATGCTCAAAGAGTCTATGCCAAAAAACTTGCTGCTGATAGAGAAAGTCAGAAAAAAGAAAGCGTGCCGAGGAATCAAAAGAACAGCCAGGAAATAGGCTTGAGGCTAAAGAACGCAAAACCGCGCAGTTAGATGAAGATCCACCTGGACAGCGAGAGTCAAAACATATCAAAACTGAAAATGATAGTGATGATGATTGGGTTTGGGATTTTGACTTGGATAAGGTCATCAATGCCTACCAGATTTTAGTTAAAAAAACAAAGGTTCGGCGATATGTATTTCATAGTGGAGCTGAAAAATAAAGAAGAAAAAGAAAACTGAAAAAAGAAAAAATGTAAAAAACTAAAAAATACTAAAAAGAAAAACACTCAAAGAGAAATTACAGACCGGGACACAAATGACGACCGGGACAGAGGGAATATAAATAACGACCAGGACACTCAAAGAGAAATTACAGACTGGGATACCGGGACACAAATGACGACCGGGACACAGGGAATATAAATGACGACCAGGACACAGGTATTTAAGAATATCGTTCAAAGACAAATTTTTAATTGTAAGAAGACCGTTGAAAGAGAAATTTCTAATTGTAAAATGACTGAAGAACCTACAATAACAACGGTACCACCATCGAAGTAGATAACCAGTGGGTTGTTCCATATTCCCCATTATTATCAAAAACATTTAATGCACACATAAACGTTGAATACTGTAACTCCGTAAAGGCAATCAAATACATATGTAAATACGTCAACAAAGGCAGTGACATGGCAGTTTTTGGCTTGCAGCCCAAAATCAAAGATTTCGACGAAATCGTACAATATCAGGCTGGAAGATACATAAGCAGTAATGAAGCTGTTTGGCGAATTCTTTCATTTCCGATACATGAACGTAGTCCAGCTGTTGTTCACTTAGCGGTACATTTACAGAATGGTCAAGGTGTTTATTTCTCGGAAACCAACGTGCAACAAAGAGCCCTGAATCCACCGGATACAAAATTAACAGCTTTTTTTTCGCTTTGCAAAAATGATTCTTTTGCAAAAAAACTGCTGTATACTGAAGTGCCTTCGTATTACACGTGGAATACTAAAAATAAAGTATTTGAACGTCGAAAACAGGGTAAGTCAGTCGACGGCCAACCTACCATCTTCAAAGATACCACGATAGGAAGACTCTACACCGATCACCCCAATCAACATGAATGCTTCTTTCTACGCCTGCTTTTGGTGAATGTACCCGGTCCGACATCCTTTGAGCATTTGAGAACTGTAAACAGTACTATACATGACATATACCGTAGTGCATGCCAAGCTCTGAATTTATTGGAGAATGACCAACACTGGGATAACTGCATCAATGACGCGTGCGAAACGTCAACCCCAAGTGAAATTCGTGCATTGTTTGGCATCATTTTAACAACTTGCTCTCCATCAGCTCCTACAGAGTTATGGGGAAAATATAAGTCAAAAATTTCCGTAGATATACTCCATCGAAAACAGTTAGAGACGTCAGATATGACTTTTGATTTTACATCAGAAATTTATAACTACACTTTAGTTATTTTAGTGACGTCCAAAAATGAATTGATTGAAAAAGTATTTCCGAATATTCTAAAAAATTATAAAAATAATAAATGGCTAGGTGAAAGAGCGATTCTCGCACCCAAAAATATAGACGTCCACGAAATCAACAATATTGTTTTGACCAAGATTCGAGACCAGGCAGTCCTTTACAAGTCAATTGACACAGTTTTGGAACCAAATGAAGCGGTTAAGTATGCATGTTTGTTTGTTTGTAAAAAGAGCGTTTGCATATGACGTCATTATTAGTACATACGGCTTTGTATATGCACAGACAATGGGAAAGCCAAGAATGTTGTATATTCGCAATTTTTACGTAGTTTAACTCCTGCAGACGAAATGAATGCTTGCCTGAAAAATTCTAATTTATGGGCACACGTAAAAATATTAAAATTAACTACAAATATGCGTGTCCGATTGCAAAACGATGAATCTGGTCAAACATTTTCAGATCAATTGCTGGCAATTGGAAAAGGAAAGCTCCCAGTAGTGGGAAAGCCAAAAATGTTGTATATTCGCAATTTTTACGTAGTTTGAAACACATATATAAATCTATCTATATTCACAGGTGGGACACAGGGACACAACTACAATGGCGCGTAACTAATATGGCGCGTAACGACTTACGCGCGCGGGGAGGCTTGGGGGGGCGCGAAACGCCCCTCCAACTAGGTGTTTGGGTGGCGCGAAGCGCCACCCCAACAGCTAGTATAGATATATAATCTATATATATATATATATATATATATATATATATATATATATATATATATATATATATATATATGTATATATAGATAGATAACTTGTCTGTGTGTCTGTCGAGTGACGTCATGTCATCATGTCTTGTCTTCATGAAGTTAGTTGTCTTCATGTTTGTTATGACGATGACGTCATTAAAGGAATTTAAGACATTCGTTCACGGAAAAATGTGTAATTGAAAAATAACTGAAGAACCTACAATGGCAACAGCCCAGGAAGCTGCTCAAAGAGTCTATGCCAAAAAACTTGCCTCTGATAGAGAAAGTAAGAAAAGAAAGCGTGCCGAGGAATCACGAGAACAGCAAGAAAACAGGCTTGCGGCTGATAGAGAAAGTAAGAACAGAAAGCGTTCCAAGGAACTACCAGAGCAAAGCGAAACCAGACTTGCAGCTAAAAGAGAAAGTGAAAAAAGGAGGCTTGCCGAGGAATCACAAGAACTGCAAGAAAACAGGCTTGCGGCTGATAGAGAAAGTAAGAAAAGAAAGCGTGCCGAGGAATCACAACAACAGCGTTAAATTAGGCTTGCGTCTCAAAGAGAAATCACCAAAAGAAAGCGTGCCGAGGAATCACAAGAGGAACCGGGTTCAGTGCGATGCTGGATGTACTCAGTGGAATGGCAAAAATGAGGATTGCCACACGCACATATACTAATCTGGCTACATTATAAAATTACTTCTAACGAAATTGATGATGTGATTTCTGCTGAAATACCCGATGAAAATGTCGATAAGGGGTTATATAATATTGTTGTAAAAAATATGATACATGGACCTTGCCGTGCACTGAACGAAAATTCACCATGCATGGCCAAAGGAAGGTGCACAAAGCAATATCCTCGACTTTTAGTACCCAACACAATTACTGGCAATGATTTTTACCCACAATATAGAAGAAGATCTACTGAAGATGGCGGTAAAACAGCAATAATAAAGAACAGTAACGGTACCACCAGCGAACTAGATAACCAGTGGGTTGTTCCATATTCCCCATTATTATCAAAAACATTGAATGCACACTTAAACGTTGAATACTGTAACTCTGTAAAGGCAATCAAATACATATGTAAATACGTCATCAAAGGCAGTGACATGGCAGTTTTTGGCTTGCAGTCCGAAATCAAAGATATCGACGAATTCGTACAATATCAGGCTGGAAGATACATAAGCAGCAATGAAGCGGTTTGGCGAATTCTTTCATTTCCGATACATGAACGAAGTCTAGCTGTTGTTCACTTAGTGGTATATTTACAGAATAGTCAACGTGTTTATTTTTCGGAATCTATCGTGCAACAAAGAGCCCTGAATCCCCCAGATACAAAGTTAACTGCTTTCTTTTCGCTATGCAAAAATGATTCTTTTGCAAAAAAACTGTTGTATGCTGAAGTGCCTTCGTGTTACACGTGGAATACTAAAAATTAAGTATTTGATCGTCAAAACAGGGTAAGTCAGTCGACGGCCAACCTACCATCTTCAAAGATACCACGATAGGAAGACTCTACACCGTTCACCCCAATCAACATGAATGCTTCTTTCTACCCCTGCTTTTGGTGAATGTACCCGGTTCGACGTCCTTTGAGTATTTGAGAACTGTAAACGGTACTATACATGACACTTACCGTAGTGCATGCCAAGCTCTGAATATATTGGAGAATGACCAACACTGGGATAACTGCATCAATGACGCGTGCGAAACGTCAACTCCAAGTCAAATTCGTGCATTGTTTTGAATCATTCTAACAACTTGCTCTTTTTCAGCTCCTACAGAGTTATGGGGAAAATATAAATCGAAAATGTCCAAAGATATACTCCATCGAAAATGGTTAGAGACGTCAGATATGACTTTTGATTTTACATCAAAAAATAACTACACTTTAGTTATTATAGAAGATTTGTGCGTATGTATGGCAAACAAACCTCTTCCGGATTTGGGAATGCCTTCACCTAATCGTACCGCTGCTGTTTCGACCTGTGTAGAATTGGATCGTGAACAAAGTTACACTACGAGTGATCTATTGTCGTATGTACAAAATAACATTTCCAAGTTAACGTCGGAACAAAAAGACATTTATAAAACCTTAATGCATTGTGTCGATAACAGCGTTGCAGAAATTTTCTTTTTGAATGCGCCGAAAGGTACTGGTAAAACGTTTGTGATAAAACTGATTCTAACATTGCGGGAGATTTCAGAAAAACATTACCTATAATACCTAGATCAACCCCTGCAGACGAAATGAATGCTTGTTTGAAAAATTCTAATTTATGGGCACACGTAAAAACATTAAAATTCACTACAAATATGCGTGTCCGATTGCAAAACGATAACTCTGGTCAAACATTTTCAGATCAATTGCCGGCAATTGGAAACAGAAAGCTCCCAGTAGACTCAACTTCAGGACGTATACAACTACCTGCTGAATTCCTTAATTTAGTGACGTCCAAAAATGAATTGATTGAAAAAGTATTTCCGAATATTCTAAACAATTATAAAAATAATAAATGGCTAAGTGAAAGAGCGTCTCTTGCACCCAAAAACATAGACGTCCACGAAATCAACAATATTTTTTTAACCAAGATTCGAGACCAGGTAGTCCTTTACAAGTCAGTCGACACAGTTTTGGAACCAAATGAGGCAGATAATTATCCATCTGAATTTTTAAATTCCGTGGAACTTTCAGGGTTTCCACCACACGTGCTACAACTAAAAATAACCGTACCAATAATACTGTTAAGAAATATCAACCCACCAAAGCTTTGCAATGGCAAGCGACTCTCCGTTAAAAAAAACAATTGAAAACGTAATAGAGGCCACAATCTTTACAGGGCCTTTTGAGGGTGAGGCTGTTCTTATTCCTCGCATTCCCATGATTCCAACGGATCTGCCTTTTCAATTTAAAAGATTGCAATTCCTAATTCGATTAGCATTTGCAATCACCATCAACAAAGCTCCAGGACAATCATTAGAAAAAAGTGGTATAGATCTTAATACTGGTTGTTTTTCCCATGGACAATTGCAAGTTGTATGTTCGAGGGTCGGTAAACCTGACAATCTGTTTGTATGAAGCGACAATTGGACAGCGAAGAATTTTGTATATTCGCAAATTTTACGCAGTTAATTTGTATTGTATCTATCTGTCAATCTATCTATATAAAAACGAGTTGTGTGTATGCATGTTTGTTTGTTTTTAAAAAGAGCGTTTGCATATGACGTCATTATAAGTACATAAGGCTTTGTATATGCACAGACAATGGGAAAGCCAAGAATGTTGTATATTCGCAAGTTTTACGTAGTTCAAAACACATATATAAATCTATCAATATTCATAGGTGGTACACAGGGACACAACTACAATGGCGCGTAACTAATAGGGCACGTAACGACTAACGCACGCGGGGGGGGGGGGCTTGGGGGGCGCGAATCGCCCCCACCTAAAAGGTGTTAGGGTGGTGCGAAGAGCCGCCCCAACAGCTAGTATTCTATAAGAGCTCCAAGTGAAAAAAGGACTTCAAATAGCTGTAAAAAAAATGAAAAAAAAATAGATTGACATACTCCACCAAAGACCTATTCTAAGCAAAAGCTGTTTTTAGAGTAGTGTCAGTTTCTTCCAAAAATTATAGAAACCTTATAAATATACTTTTTATAAGGTAATGTTATCTTTATTCTAAGAAAAAAGTTCCATAAATAATACCTGAAGTACACATATCTTCACCAATTTTGCATGTCGTTTTCCACCAATTTTGTTCATGGATATTTGTCACACTCATGTCATGATTTTGAGTAGACACATATTCTGGTTCATGAAAGCCACTATCCAATGCTTTTTTAACTAGTTCAGGAACAGGATCTTAAAAAAATTGGTTATAGAAAAAGAGAAAAAACATATACTTAGTTGAGACAGTTACAACGTGTTTCCTGGAAAATTCTTTTAAAAGATTAGTTGTTCCGAAGGGGGTTAGAAGAGAAAAAAAATAACATCTAGTTACAGACCAGAATTACACGGTATTATTTATATGATGTAATAAAATCAAGTTTGTGGACTCTGACGAAAAAGTTGAGAGCCATGGCTAATTGAAAAAAAAAGCCAAGACAGATAGACTGAGTGAGAGGTAAATCTGCTATAAGCCTTTTTCATAATTGTATATAAAGGATTTAATTTCATTATTTGTTAGATAGTCTATCATCCATTCATCCTAGAGCAGAGCTAAGGTTGTTATGTATGGAGTAAGGGTAGTTCAAACAGTACGGGTAATGTATGGACTAAGGGTAATTTGACAAGGGAATCTTCAAAAAGTGGTAAAAGGAAAAGAGAAAAAAATATACTTAGACGAGACAATTAAATAGTTCCCTGAAAGATACATAAACTGATGAGTGGTTTCAGTAGGGAATTAAATAAAAAAAACTAGTTTTTTAACTAAAAGTAAGGAGTGACATTAAAACTCAAAACGAACAGAAATTACTCCGAATATGAAATGGGTTTTCCCCTCCGCAATCCCTCGCTCTTTACACTAAAGTTTTTAATTGTTTTCAAAATTAGAATTGTGGCAAAGAGTCAAATTTTAGCGAGTCAAATCAAAAGAGCAAGGGATTGCGGAGGGGAAAACCCATTTCATATACGGAGTAATTTCTGTTCGTTTTAAGTTTTAATGTTGCTCCTTACTTTCAGTTAAGAAAACCTAGATTTTTAATTTAATCTCTGAACGTTTTTGAATTAATGCAGGTTTGATTTCGGCTCTCCGCACATAAATTATTAAAATGAAATTTGCATGCTAATTCTTATTTTGGCTAAATGGCTTTCTCTTAATTTTGATAAGACGATTTTGAGAAATAAGGGGTGGGGAAGGAAGCGTATTTGCCCTACAATTTTTCGGTTACTCAAAAAGGCAACTATAACTTTCAATTTTTGACGAACGTTTTTATTAGTAAAAAATATACGTAACTTAAGAATTAACTTTCTTAACAAACTTTTATATTCTTATATTTTTGTTATGTATATGAGGGGGTTTGTCCCGTCATTAATACCTCGCTCTTTTTAACTGAAATCGTAAATTTTGTCCCAATTCTATAAGAATGACCCCTGATTCTGAAAGGCCGCAGAATAAGCAGTTGAAATTACTAAAAATACTTTAGTATAAAGAGCGTTGTATTTATCTCCTCCTAAATACCTCAATCTTTATGCTATAAAGTATTTTTAAAACCCCTCATATGCTTAATAATCTCTGTTCATTTTGAGTTTTATTGCTACTCATTACTTTCAATTGAAAAAACTTTTTCATGTTTATTTTTTCATTGTATTTTTTATAGTAATGCTATAAAAAAATATTTTTATAGTAATGCTATAGAAAATCCTGCACCCTTTTCACTGAGACATAGTTATTATGGTTTTCGACTATGCAGAACAAAATGGCCGTCTTAAAATTTTGATCCGTTGACTTAGAGAAAAAATGAGCTTGGGAGGGGGCCTAGGTTCCCTCCAAATTTTTCGGTCACTTAAAAAGGGCACTAGAACTTTTCATTTCCATTAGAATGAGCCCTCTTGCGACATTGTAGGACCACTTGGTCGATACGATGACCCCTGGGAAAAAGAAAAACAAAAAACAAAAAGAAATAAACACAGCCAAAAAATACGAAATTCCACATTTTTGTAGATAGGAGCTTGAAAATTTTGCTATAGGGTTCTTTGATACGTTGAATATGATGGTGTGATTTTCGTTAAGATTCTGTGACTTTTAGGGGATGTTTCCCCCTATTTTCCAAAATAAGGCAAATTTTCTCAGGCTCTTAACTTTTGATGACAAAGGCTAAACTTGAAGAAACTTATATATTTAAAATTAGCATGAAAATCAATTCTTTTGATGTATTTATTAGCATCAAAATTCCGATTTTTAGAGTTTCGTTTACTATTGAGCCGGGTCGCTCCTTACTACAGTTCGTTACCACGAACTGTTTGAAAAAAAGAAAATAGTATTTGACTTCACTTATTGAGTCTCTTGATGAATTTTTCTCTGATAAGATATCTTTTTCCTTTAAACGAGTAGCAATAGCGTATGCATTCATGCATTTATCTCAAAAACAGCTACATTTTTTTTGGGAAAATTTGCAGTCTGCAATTTTCTGGCAAAAAAGGATCTATATAGGTAATGAGTTCGAGGAAAATCGTTAAGAACCTTAATTTTAACAAAAAATATGAGGAATCGTATTGTTTTTAGTATATATGACGTAAGCAACTTTACCAAAGGAACATAGCTAAATATAAAACACTAACTGCAATGAGCATATTTACAGAATATTTGTAAGCACTCTCATAATGGCTAGAAATCAAATGAATAGCCTAAATCTTTATGGTCATTTTTCATTTCTTTTTTAAAGATTTGATAGAGTCCACTTAATATATAATGCATGAGCTTTTTTGACTTGTTGCCGTAAATAGTTCAAATGATTTTAAGCGTTTAAATTTAAACAGAGGGGATGACTTGAGATTTTGTGACTTATTTTTCGATTAAAAATGGTCTTCAATTTTAATAGATCTCGTTGGTCCATATGACTATAAAGAGAGTGATATATCCACTGTGTATTATAGACATTCGTTCGTCGTTCTGAATTTAGTGGTTCCGAGGGGGATAGAAGAGAAAAATCATCTATTTACAGACCAGAATTACCCGGTATTTTTTTTTTTTTTATATATGATGAAATATAATCAAGTTTGTGGACCAAAAGCTGTTTTGAGTGTAATGTCACTTTCCTCCAAAAAATACGGAAACCTGATAAATATACTTTTAATTAGGTAAGATATGGTAATGTTAGCTTTATTCCTAAAAAGAAAAAAGAGGTTCATAAATAATACCTGAAGTAACCAATTTTTTTCATTTATATTTGTGATACTCATGTCATGATTTTGAGTAGACACATATTCTGGTTCATGGAAGCCACTATTCAACGCCTTTTTTAACAAGTTCAGCAGCGGGATCTTAAAAAAAAAGTGGTTAAAAGAAAAGAGAGAAAATATGTATTTAGATGAGACAGTTAAAACGTGTTCCCGTGAAGATTCTTTTAAAAGATTAATGGTTCCGAAGGGGGATAGAAGAGAGAGAAAAAAAAAATAACATCTTGTTACAGACCAGAATTACGCGGGATTTTTTTGATATGATGAAATAAATCAGGCTTATGGACTGTGACGAAAAAGTTGAGTGCCGTAGCTAATTGAAGAAAAAAAGCCAAGACAGATAGACTGAGTGATAGGTAAATCTGGCATAAGCTTTTTTCAGAATTGTATAAAAAGGATTGAATTTCAATAGTTGTTAGAAAGTCTATCATCCTTTCATCCTAGAGCAGAACTAAGGTTGTTATGCATGGAGTAAGGGTAATTGAAACAGTACGGGTAATTATGGACTAAGGGTAATTCAACAACAGAATATTAAAAAGAAGTGGAAAGAGAAAAAAATATACTTAGATGAGACACTTAACTAGTTCCATGGAAGATAATTTTACTGATGAGTGGTTTCAGCTGGGAAAAAAAAGAGAAAAAAAAGAAAATAGCATCTAGTCATGGGTAACGCAATAGAACTGCCTAAGTAAAAAGCGATGTTGGCACATTGTATTTTTTTTTTGGTTTTGGTTTAGACCAGGGCACTTGGTATCAAAGGAGTTGTCGTGGAAACTTCGTAAAGGGCTCATTCGATAGTAAACTCAAAGGGCTTGTGCCATTTCAAATAGTCAAAAGTGATTGATGGGCAACTACCCTTTCTCCCACGCCTGCGGTTTGCCCAAACACATTCAATCAAAATTTTTAGATAGCCACTTTGTTCAACATAGTTGAAAAATTCAGAAACTAAGTGTTTTGAGATCAAAAACCTCTCAGCCCTCAGGGCAAGGGTTGTAAATCATGCCCTTGGGGTATCTTAGGTTTATACAGAAGAGGCTGATCGTATAGACTTCAGAGGAAGATTGTTGAATTGCTAATCAGAAGTTGTAGCACCTCGTTTGAGATACAGAGTTGTTGGAGGCTTAATATCCCTGGCCCCAAAACCCTGTATTTTCCCAAAATGCATCTGACAGAAATATTGAGATGACCAGCAGTTGTTTTAGAAACATCGAAAAGAGGTCATTCGATTGAAAATTTTAAGAATTAGTGTACTTTTTACTAGTCAAAGTGATTGGAGGGAAACTAGCCCCCCTCCTATACCCATTATTTCCCCAAGCACATCCAATCAAAATTTTTAGATAGCAATTTTATTCAACGTAATTGAAAGGTCAGGCAATTGTATCTTTGAGGATGACTTCCCCCCTCCCCACAGCCCCCAGGGCAATGGTTATAAGTTTTGCTTTAGGGGCATTTCAGGTATATATAGAAAGGGCATAAAAATCCCTGAATTGGCTCATTTTATTGAAATTAGATGTTCTAATGCCCTTTTAAAGATTTAGAGTGATCAAAGGATGGGCACCCCCCCCCTCACACCTCTTTTTTTCCCGAATTGCATATGACAGAAATTTTGAGATGGCCATTTGTTGCTCTAAAAACTTCCAAGAAGCTCATTCAATTGGAAATTGAAAGGACTAGTGCTCTTTTTAATAGTCAAAAGTGATTGAAGGGCAAATAACCCCCCTCCTACACCCACTATTTCCTCAAACCCATCCAATCAAAATTTTTAGATAGTGATTTTGTTCAACGTAATTTAATTGTCTGGAAATTATGTCTATAAAGATGTAACACCTTCGGAGCCTTCAGGCCAAGGGTTGTAATTAATGCCTTAGGGGCATATAAGGTATATAGAAAGGATAATCGTATAGATTCGGATGGACCTCAGTGGATTGGAAATCAGAAGCTCTAGTGCCCTTTTTAAGATTAAAAATGATCAGAGAGTAGTTATCCCACCTCACACCTCGTATTTTCTCAAAATGTATCTGAAAAGTTTTGAGATGGCCATTTGTTGAAATGGCCAAGAAACTTCGAAAACAGCTCATTCGCTTGAAGTTGAAAGAGCCAGTGCCCCTTTTATTGGTTGAAACTGATTGACGTCAGTCGGCAAACAACTTCATGACGTCATAATGCTCAATCCTTATAATGACGTCAGTCGACAAACACAGTCGATTGTCGACTAAAATGACGTCAGTACACCAAAAATTTATTTTTATATATATAGATAGATAGTGTAACAGACGGACATACAACTTATTTTAATATATATAGAAGATAATATCTCAAGGTATAAACTGATCACCGACCATAACGATTGCCACTTCGTCGATAGTTGGAGCATTGTTTCTACGCACATGTTAGCCAGTAAGCGTTTCGTCAGCGGAAATAACAATTTTATGCGTGTCAGTAGGCATCAAATCAATTCCTGCTTTGAACGGATGCACTAAATCATTATTTTCGTGGAACAGATGTTGCAATTGGGAACGATAGTCCTTTCAACGTCGGGAGAAATTTTGCAACGTGCATTCAATTTAGAATTTCTATCACTGATGAAGTACAGTTGTAAAAATTTATGATTCTCACCTGAGAATGGTAGAAGGGACCCTGCTTTATAATAAATTTGCCCTTTTACTTTGAAAGTAGGCGTAAATTGATCTTGATTTTCGATTTGGGCACCAAACGACGTCATTTGGAAACATGAGTTATATTTTCTGATGTTTAATGAAAAACCCTTAGATTCTGACGTAGCCTAGTTTCAGTAAGCAAAGTCTTCATTGGCTCTGGTGGTGCAGCAAGTTGAGGAAGTTTAACTTTTCCTGAGGCGCAACACATTGTTTCGCCATTAAATTTCAAGGCCTTGCAATAGGGACAAATTTTAGACATAGTCCCAATTTGTACACATCTACTCAATGCATAGTCATCGTCTGGGCTGTACCTGAATGCCAGGCAATAATTTTCACGTTGCTCATGTGAGACGTGTTGGGCACGCCTTTTTTGGCATTAAATAAAAAAAAACTAGTTTTTTTTAACTGAAAGTAACGAGCGACATTAAAACTTAAAACGAACAGAAATTACTCCGTATATTAAATGGGTTGTCCCCTCCGCAATCCCTCGCTCTTTACGCTAAAGTGTTTAATTGTTTTAAAAAGTAAAATGATGGCAAAGAGTCAAACTTAAGCGCAAAGAGTGAGGGATTGCGGAGGGGACAACCCATTTCATATACGGAGTAATTTCTGTCCGTTTTAAGTTTTAATGTCGCTCCTTACTTTCAGTTAAAAAAAAAAGTTTTTTTTATATTTAATTTCTGAACGTTTTTGAATTAATACATGATTGATTTTGGCTCTCCGCAAATAAATTATTAAAATGAAATTTGTATATTAATTCTTTTTTTTTGGCTAAA
The DNA here is from genome assembly GCF_032884065.1 of Artemia franciscana. Lineage (NCBI taxonomy): Eukaryota > Metazoa > Arthropoda > Branchiopoda > Anostraca > Artemiidae > Artemia > Artemia franciscana. The sequence continues at coordinate 17,924 of NW_027065036.1, forward strand.
TGGCGTTCTCTTAGTTTTTATCAGACGATTTTGAGAAATAAGGGGTGGGTAAGGAGGCCTAGTTGTCCTCCAATTTTTCGGTTACTTAAAAAGGCAACTAGATTTTTTAATTTTTAACGAACGTTTTTATTAGTAAAAAATATGCGTAACTTAAGAATTAACTTACGTAACAAACTTTTATATTCTTATGTTTTTGTTCTGTATACGAGGGGGTCTGTACCCTCGTTAATACCTCGCTCTTTACACTAAATCGTACATTTTGTCCCAATCCTTTAAGAAAATGACCCCTGAATCAAAAAGGCCATAGAATAAATAGTTGAAATTACTAAAAATACTTTAGCATAAAGAGCGAGGTATTTATCTCCTCCTAAATACCTCGCTCTTTATGCTAAGTATTTTTAGAACCCCTCATATGCGTAATAATCTCTGTTGGTTTTAAGTTCCAATGCTACTCTTTACTTTCAATTGAAAAAACGTTTTCATGTTTATTTTTTCATTGTTTTTTATAGTAATGCTAGAAGATCTTGCGCCCTTTTCATTGAATTTTTCTTCCCCCATGACATATTCCTCCAAGGAAAGATCCTCCCACATAGCCCCCTCCCCTCTACCCCACCCCAAACCAAAAAAGTCCCCCTGAAAACGTCTGTACACTTCCCAATAACCATTACTATATGTAAACACTGGTCAAAGTTTGTAACTTGCAGCCCCTCCCCCAGGGATTGTGGGGGAGTAAGTCATTCCCAAAGACATAGTTATTATGGTTTTGACTATGTGGAACAAAAGGGCCATCTCAAAATTTTGATCCGTTGACTTTGGGAAAATAAATGAGCGTTGAAGGGGGCCTAGGTGCCCTCCAATTTTTTGGTCACTTAAAAAGGGCACTAGAACTTTTCATTTCCGTTAGAATGAGCCCTCTTGCGACACTCTAGGATCACTTGGTCAAAACAATGACCCCTGAAAAAAAAAAAAAAAAAAAAAAAAAAAAAAAAAAAACGCACCCGTGATTGGTCTTCTGGTAAAAAATACGAAGTTCCACATTTTTGTAGATAGGAGCTTGAAATTTTTTCTATAGGGTTCTCTGATACGCCGAATGCGATATTGTGATTTTTGTTAAGATTCTATGACTTTTAGGGGATGTTTTCCCCTATTTTCTAAAATATGGCAAATTTTCTCAGGCTTGTAACTTTTGATGATAATGACTAAATTTAATGAAACTTATATATTTAGAATCAGCATAAAAATTCAATTCTTTTGATGTATCTGTTAGCATCAACATTTCGTTTTTTAGAGTTTCGTTTACTAATGAGCCGGGTCGCTCCTTACTGCAGTTCGTTACCACGAACAGTTTGATTATCTCTTTGAGCCTCAAGCCTGTTTTCACGTTTTTCTTGTGATTCCTCGGTCAGCTTTCTTTTGCCATTATCTCTTTGAGCCACAAGCCTGTTTTCACGTTGCTCTGGTAGTTGTTCGACACGCCTTCGTTGACATAAATTGTACATTCCTAATCTGGCGTTTTCTCTTTGAACCGCAAGCCTGGTTTTGCTTTTTGGTAACATTCTATCTTTTGACATTAATTGACACTTAGAAAAATTTTGTTTACGTGCCTAGCATGCTAAAGCTCAACAATTTCTAATAAACCTTAAACTTTTGGGTATCTGTATGAAGGTTTTTCAATTACTTTAATCCATTGTCAAAATATATTGAAATATTTGAGCAATTACCTGTTTTTTACTTTTTAAACAATTTAATAAAATTGAAAGCCTCAATTTTTTTGAAAACTTATTATTCAAAAAAAAGTATTATTAAATACTTGACTAAGACAGAGTGGTAAAGAAAATGAAAAAGAACTGAAACCTCTTTTTTAGTTTTTTTTAAATGATTGACATTGTGCTTAGTTTTTTCTTTTTATCCTTTTTAGTTTTTCCTTTTTTTAGTTTTTCTTTTTTTCTTTTTAAGTTTATTCTTTTTTTTTAGTTTTTTAGCTTTTTTAGTTTTTTAGCTTTTTTAGTTTTTTATTTTTATTTTTTACCTTTTTTTATTTTTTTTTATTTTTTTCTTTTTAGGTTTTTTCTTTATTTAGTTTTTCTTTTTTAATGTTTTTCTTGTTTAGTTTTTATTATTTTTTTGTTTAGCTTCTTTAGTTTTCTTAACTTTTTTTCTTTTTAGTTTTTTACCTTTTTTATTTATTTTCATTTTTTTCTTAGGCTTTTTCTTTTTAGGTTTTTAGTTTTTTTCTTTTTTTAGTTTTTTACCTTTTTTTTCTTGTTTTAGTTTTCTTTTTCTTCTTTATTTTTCACACGTCATATGCAAACCCTTAAACAAAAATACATACTACTTATTTTGATATATGTAGATAGTGTAACACCTAGTTGGTGGTGGCGCATTGTGCCCCCTACCTAAGCCCCCCCGCGCGCGGGGAGCGCCCCCCCCTACGCGCCATATTAGTTACGCGCCATTGTAGTTGTGTCCCTGTGTACCACCTGTGAATATAGATAGATTTATATATGTGTTTTGAACTACGTAAAACTTGTGAATATACAACATTCTTGGCTTTCCCATTGTCTGTGCATATACAAAGCCTTATGTACTAATAACGACGTCATATGCAAACGCTCTTTTGACAAACAAACAAACATGCATACACACAACTCGTTTTTATATAGATAGATAGAAAGATAGATACAATACAAATTAACTGCGTAAAACTTGCGAATATACAACATTCTTCGCTGTCCAATTGTCGCTGCATATAAATAGATTGTCAGGTTTACCGACCCTCGAACATGCAACGTACAATTGTCCATGGGAAAAACAATCAGTATTAAGATCTATACCACATTTTTCTAATGATTGACCTTGAGCTTTGTTGATGGTGATTGCAAATGCTAATCAAATTGGGAATTGCAATCTTTTAAATTGAAAAGGCAGATCTGTTGGAATCATGGGAATGCGAGGAATAAGAACAGCCTCGCCCTCAAAAGGCCCTGTCAAGATTGTGGCCTCTATTACGTTTTGCATTGTTTTTTTTTTACGGCAAGTCGCGTGCCATTGCAAAGCTTTGGTAGGTTGATATTTCTTAATAGTATTATTGGTACGCCTATTTTTAGTTGTAGCACGTGTGGTGGAAACCCTGAAAGATCCACGGAATTTAAAAATTCAGTTGGATAATTAACTGCCTCATTTGGTTCCAAAACTGTGTCGACTGACTTGTAAAGGACTGCCTGGTCTCGAATCTTGGTCAAAACAATATTGTTGATTTCGTTGACGTCTATATTTTTGTGCCAGAATCTCTCTTTCACTTAGCCATTTATTATTTTTATAATTGTTTAGAATATTCGGAAACACTTTTTCAATCAATTCATTTTTGGACGTCACTAAATTACAGACTTCAGAAGGTAGTTGTATACGTCCTGAAATTGAGTCTGCTGGGAGCTTTCCGTTTCCAATTGCCAGCAATTGATCTGAAAATGTTTGACCAGAGTCATGGTTTTGCAATCGGACATGTATATTTGTAGTTAATTTTAATGTTTTTACGTGTGCCCATAAATTAGAATTTTTCAGGCAAGCATTCATTTCGTATGCAGGGGTTGATCTAGGTATTATAGGTAATGTTTGCCTGAAATCTCCCGCAAGCAATATTAATGTGCTGCCAAAGGGTTTCGAATTCCCTCGCAAATCTTTCAAACATTGATCCAGAGCCTCGAGCGATTTTTCGTGTGGTATTGTGCACTCGTCCCAAATAATAAGTTTGCATTGCTGCAATACTTTACCCATCCCAGATGATTTGGAAATATTACAAGTGGGAGTTTCTGTAGAATGCAAATTCAGAGGCAATTTCAAAGTGAAATGAGCAGTTTTTCCACCAGGCAGCAATGTTGCGGCTATTCCGGACGACGCAGTTGCCAACGCTATATTATTTTTTGATCGAATTGATGCCAGAATCAGTTTTATCACAAACGTTTTACCAGTAACTCTTGGCGCATCCAAAAGAAAATTTCTCCAACGTTGTTATCGACACAATGCATTATCGTATCATAAATGTCTTTTTGTTCCGAAGTTAACTTGGAAATGTTATTTTGTACATACGACAATAGATCACTCGTACTGTAACTTTGTTCACGATCCAATTCTACACATGTCGAAACAACAGCAGTACGATTAAGTGAAGGCACTCCCAAATCCTGAAGAGGTTTGTTTGCCATACATAGGCACAAATCTTCTATAATAACTAAAGTGTAGTAATAAATTTCTGATGTAAAATCAAAAGTCATATCTGACGCTCTAACCGTTTTCGATGGAGTATATCTTCGGAAATTTTTGATTTATATTTTTCCCATAACTCTTTAGGAGCTGATGGAGAGCAAGTTGTTAGTATGATGCCAAAGAATGCACGAATTTGACTTGGAGTAGACGTTTCGCACGCGTCATTGATGCAGTTATCCCAGTGTTGGTCATTCTGCAATAAATTCAGAGCTTGGCATATACTACGGTAAGTGTCATGTATAGTACCGTTTACAGTTCTCAAATACTCAAAGGACGTCGGACCGGGTACATTCACCAAAAGCAGGCGTAGAAAGAACCATTCATGTTGATTGACCCAGCTCTATGATAAATTTGCCCTTTTACTTTGAAAGTAGACATAAATTGATCTGGATTTTCGATTTGGGCCCCAAACGACGTCATTTGGAAACATGAGTTGTATTTTCTGATTTTTGACAAACAACGCTTAGATTCTGACGTAGTTCCAGTAAGGAAAGTCTTCAATGGCTCTGGTGGTGCAGCCAATAGAGGAAGTTTAACTTTTCCTGAGGCGCAACACATTCCCATTGTTTCCCCATTGAATTTCAAGGCCTTGCAATAGGGACAAATTTTAGACATTGTCCCGATTTGAACACATCTACTCAAGCTATAATCATCGACTGGGCTGTACCTGAATGCCAGGCGATAACTTTCAGGTTGCTCTGATTCCTCAGCACGCTTTCTTTTCTTACTTTCTCTATCAGCAGCAAGCCTGATTTCTTGCTGTTCTTGTGATTCCTCGGCACGCTTTCTTTTCTTACTTTCTCTATCAGCAGCAAGCCTGATTTCTTGCTGTTCTTGTGATTCCTCGGCACGCCTTCTTTTTTCACTTTCTCTTTTAGCAGCAAGTCTGCTTTCGCGTTGCTCTGGTAGTTCCTCGGCACGCTTTCTGTTCTTTCTTTCTCTATCAGCCTCAAGCCTGTTTCCTTGCTGCTCTTTTGATTCCTCGGCACGCTTTCTTTTCTGACTTTCTCTATCAGCAGCAAGTTTTTTGGCATAGACTCTTTGAGCATCTTCGTCGGCTTTTGCCATTGTAAGTTCATCAGTCATTTTAAACTTAAACATTAATAGATTTCTACGTGAACATATATGTCTTAAATATCTTTAATGACGTCAACGTCATAGCAAAAATGACGACAACTAACTTCATGACGTCAGTCGACACAGAAACATGACGTCACCTGACAGACACACAGATCCACAGACAGACAACTTATTTTTATATATATATATAGAT
>NW_027065037.1:0-23448 GCF_032884065.1 Artemia franciscana
TACACCATCCCAATATATTCAGCCAGTTTATGCAAACAAATTTGTAGCCATTTTCTATACAGAGGACCATGACTGTTGATCTTATTGAATAAAGAATCCCCATTATTTCTTGGAAAATAATGGCTTCTATTCGAACCTTGAAACCAAGCAATTTCTCTGTGTAAGGAGGACTATAAAAGTGGCCATTACAACGGAATTCCATCAGTATTATACAGATTTGAAACGTGATGATTCTCAATTTTCTAAGATTGATATTAACAGGTAAGTCTTTATCTATACCCTCCCTCCAACAAATTAACCTACTATAACTATTTATATTCAAATACCCTCCTCCCCTCTTAAAAACTTTTATTACCGAAAGAACCAACTAATTCTCGCATCTGCTATTTCAAAGCGCTTTCAGACAAGTTGGTAAAATGGTATAAGATGTGTTGAACCCTAGTTTTCTATCAGACAGTTGCTATTATGGTGGTGTCTATATCCTCCCTCCACCAATTAGATATGCATACCCAATTTAACCTACTATAATTCTCTATATTGGATAAAAATCCACAAACAAAAAGTTCTATTACTGATAGAATAAGCTATTTTTTTCATCTGTTATTTCAAAACACTTTATCATAAAATAATACATTTTACTCTAAATTTGCCTCCTTTCTGAATCGCATCTTGACTTATTTTTGACAGATGGGTAAAAAAAAACATATATTTGAGCTAACTTTTAATGGTGTAAGCCCTCAGTTATCTACCGAACAGGTAATCTTTAAATGACTGCTGTAACTTACCGCTATTTCTGGCAAAGTTTATTTTTTTAATTTACTATTGGATCCTTTTAGCTATTAGTAGTGTTTTTGAAATAAGGTATTTTTAAGATCCTGCTCTTGAAAAGCGTTCTAAGAAGATGATTTGGAAGTCACAAGATAAATAATGAGGGAAATATCAAGGGGGACTCCAGGAAAATGAACTTTTCATCATACTTTAAGTGCAAAACATAAACTATTATGCGAGTTAAATTTGTCAGACTATTAAAATATTGAGGTCCATGACTAGCCTAAGGTTTACAGACGCTCCCATAATTTGATGCTGCTGTTGTGGGCGTCCTCGGCCAACAACAGCAATTTTCACCATGCTTCTAGCTATTATTATTGTTTTGAAAATAAGGTTTTAAAATCTTGCATTTTACTGTTGCCTCTGCGAAGGAGATTCGAGGAGGCGTTGCCCAAGTTTAATAATGGTGAAAAAAAATCAGGAGGGCTCACTATGATGGAAGTTCCATGGGAAATAAAGAAAAATAACACACTCTATTCAGGTTAATAATCAAAACATTTTTATTCTAGTGTTGCAAATTTTTCAAAGAGGGGATTTAAGGGTCCTTAGATTAATATTTCTTTTCAGCACTACAAAAAGCCCCCTGCTCCAGCAGTTCTAAATGCTTTGAGGGTCCTTAGATTAATATTCCTTTTCAAATAATAGCGAGCTCCCTGGTCCGTTAGTTCTGAAGAAGATTTGAGAGTCCTTAGATTAATAGTCTTTTTTTGCTTAAAATCATAAATACTTCAAAGGGAATCAAAAGTTTTATTTTGATTCCTGGCTGACAATGATGCTCATGCATGGATCGACCAAATACTCATCAATTTCTTTGGTGAAATGGCAATGGGCACCAACAACCCCTCAGTGAGATTCTAAGACGTTGAGTTTAAAACATCATAATACCTGAAAAGTAAAGGGAGACAACTTATGTAGTTATTTCCAATGTAAAATTTATAGCTCGCAGTGTGGCGAGTTAAGGACCTGAAGAGTTCATATAGTGTAATTACACCTTTAGGTAGTACCATGGTTGCAATACATCGTAAGGGGTTCCCTTAGAGGCCCATGTATGGTCATTAAAATTTAGGAGGTAGTATGGTATCAATACATCCGAAGGGTCAAATTGCTCATCCATTATCATTGCGTGCTATTGAGGTCCTTCTGGCTCTGAACGATCACTCTTAACTATAAAATAAATTCTTTCATTGGATAAAGTGTTTTAATGAGCTAATAGGCTCTTTCTGTTTTCTATATTCACATACTAAAATTACCAGGGACCTACATCGAGAATGTATTATCACCTACACCAGCATTTTTTGAGAGCGAATATACGCTTCTTAAGAATAGTGAACATTAGGGGGAATATAATTTGGGGTGAGCTCTATTAGTAAACCTTCCCCCAGCTTTGCTTTAGACTCTGTAGAGTGAGATCTTGGCCTAAAGACTTAATTTTTGGACTATCTATTAGTGCATGCGCCACCCAATGAGCTCAAGAACCTGCTGATAAAACAGGTGCCCAGCCTTCACAGTGATATGGAGAACAAGAAACCGGCTCACCCCCTATATTGCCTGAGTTTTTTTAGAGGATACCGCTTTGCAAGATATTTATGTTTTTAGAGCTGAGTTGGGAGACTCCTTCAACTCCCTTAAAAGTGGCAGTATCCATACGAATTTCTTGGACATAGCACACTCCTTTCTTATCAAGACTTAGATACTTCTAAAAAAAACACATTAGGGAGGTGGGAGGGTGAGACAACATAAAAGCATCCATCAAACATAAAAAAAAATTAATGAAAAGACAAATGATATGTACTCGCATTATCTACAAATGGAAATAGGGACAACTCACCTGGACTTACATAGTTTTGAGGGTGTTTTTTAAATTAGGTGGGTAGTGTTTCCAATTGGGGGGGAAATCATAATGAAAACGGGAGCTAGTCAGTAGTTTTATTAATGAAAACTTTTGACAATAATGAAACAAAATTTTAAAAAGAGTCTGTTTTAAGAGGCTGGAGGCTAATTCTAGAAAATATTATGCAGATTTATGGAGTTTTAATGTGTACAACATATTTGTTTTGAAGCGGGCATAGAGTAATTAAAGTATTCCCTCATTGTCGCTTGGAATAATCCTTTGAATATAAATAGTATTAGTAAGAAACATTTGGAGGGTTTGGCAGTTAATGGTGCTGGGGAGGGGGGAGAGTTCCTAAAGTAGATTTTAATTGTTTATTGGGGCAACATCCTGTAACAATTAAGTGGATAGATATTTTTGAGAAGGAAAAATATAGTTTGAAGAATGGAGTTTCAGTGCTACAGTACAATACAGAGTATGAGGAGGGGCAACTTAAGGATAAAAATGAGGTTTTATATTCAGTAACGGCTCCGTCCATTGAATTGGTGAAATACTGGGTATGGCTCCTTTGTGAGCCTGCCTTTGAACCTGATGCAATTGGACATTTCTTTCCAATTACTAATATTACTCGGATTTTAAGTTGGAGGTTGAAGCAAACTATAGGCTGTTAGTGTCCAATGGGTTTATCTAGATTCTATACAGAGTTAAAATTGAAAAACCACCTGAGGCAAATTAAGTGTTGGATACCAATCCGTGGAAACGGTTTTGTGTGTCAATGCTGTCTTTTGGTTTAAGAATTTCCAGAGGCGACAAGGTGCTTTCAGATATTAAAGCAAAACTCATGGACTTGTGTAATATCCATCAAATTTGAATCATATTAAAGAACACCAAGCCATTGCAGTCTTTTATGCCCACGGAAAAAGACTCTACTAATACCATGGAATTTTAGAGGTATTTGAGGTATTTGGTGAGAAGATTGAGCTGCTATGATTGGATATATTAAAACATCAAATAAGTCAATTTCACGGCTGCCTAAAACAAATTATCCAATGACTATATCACCAGAAGACAAGTTTGTCATAAATATAGGTATGTGTTCGGATTGTAATAAAAAACTTGTTAAGGGTAGTGGGTATATAAAAGTCTCCAACTACCATCATTTAAATAATCAGATTTTATCGAGAGGGAGTAACTTTCGGAATTGGCACATGAATCTTGTAATATATTGTTAGGCAGCAATGCTTTCTACCGGCTTACATGCACAATTCCAACAATGATTTGAAGTAGATATTACCAGCATTTATTATATTATATAATACCCAAATCATTTGAGAAGCTGCTGGTTTTAGAATTCAAACGATCAACAGGTGAAAATGGTAATACGTACTTGAAAATACGTATTGGTTTTTTAGATTCATATAGTTTTTCTCAAGTACCTTAGTCAAGTAATTCAAGTATAAAAAGCGACAGTTTTTATAGTTTCTCCCTCCTCAAACAGCAATTTTTAGATGATGAAATGTATGATTTATTAACGTGCTATGACAGGCCTAGTGAGGAAAAATTATCGCCCATCATTTTGTTGTCACGATCGTCAATGCACCACTTCCGATTATGACTATTCTAAAACGTTAGGGCCAAAGAATGGTGTAAAAATGAAGAGAATTATTGAAAAATGTATCTGGCAGGTGATATGCAAGCACGCATAAAATTTATAATAAATTTGGGTTGGATTTGGGTTATTATTTTTCATCCCCTTATCTGGTATTGATTTAATTTTTAAAATAAGTAATGCAAAAATACTTCTGAGTACTGAAGTGGATCAGCATTTTTTTCTAGAGAGATCTATGTGAGGAAGGTATTTTTTTCCACGGGATCATCTCCTGAAAGCCAATCCGACTGGGCAACGCACGAATGAACAATCGAATGCTTTTTTATTGGATATGAATCCCCTATACCCTTCCGCAAATTCTCATTTATATTTGCCGTGTGGGAATTACAAGCTGCTGGACGTTCATTCTGCTCCAAATTCCTCCGACATTACCACTGTTGACTAGAATAGACCACAAGAATGTTTTTTTGAAACTAATAGTGAATTATCAGTGGAGCTTCATGACTCGGTAATGGAACTTGTTTTTCCCGTGCGTAAGTAGACTGGTTGCTAGGGATTCATTGTTTCCCGAATCGGGATTCCAAAGGGGATTCAAAAAGCAATTCAAAAAAAGATTGGGGGGGGGGTCCACTGGAACCCTCAAACTGAATATTATTGCCAACCTTCATCCTAAACAGTGTAGTGTTGTACATAACGTTGTTTTGCTGTGGATACTGTCCAACGGTTTCAATGTCACAAAGATTCATAGAGCCCTCCAATTTGATCAAAAGCCAGATATGAAGACGCTAATTGAATCTTTTGTCTGTAAGCGATCTGAGGCAAAAACAAGGGTTTCAAAAGAAAATTTCAAGCCTATTTTAGATTCAGCCTGTGGTAAGACTTGCTAGAGTGTGTGAAATAAGAGCCATTGTGATGTTGTGACTGACCCAAAAGAAGGTTTCCGAATCATTGCTTTTCCAAAATTTACATCGCTGACGATCATAGACTCCAACATGATCATATTTAATAAAAAGAAAAGAAGCGTAAAACTAAATAATACCATAGCCACAGGCAGTGCATTATTGTTGGAGTTTTATAAGAATGAGTGGAACTCTCAACGGCCAAGGGAGGGACTTTTTACACCGATTCATTATTGTTAAGAGTTGAAACGGAAAATTTATTAGACGACTTATAAAATGGTAAGCACATTAGCTCTCGAATGGTCTATACCAACTGGGACGAGTCCATTTACGCGAAACTATTGAAGCGTTAGGCCCAAAATAAGTTGTTTTTGTAATATCCAAGATGGGAAGTCACTTAATATCCAGCGGTGTGCTTGAAGTTCAGAAGGTATACTGTGTGCAAACACACAATGAGAATATCGAAATAGTCGGCAAGGGGGTGCCATCACATTTTGTAAAGGAAAATTTCAATAAGAGTATTTAAAAGAACTGTGTAGAGAAAAAATTTGTTCACAATGTGAATATCATGGCCAGACTCTCTTTAAAATTTAAAAATGACACTGTGGAGAAAAAGCCATATCGAATATATTAGATAAAGTCTAAGATTTCTTGGGTGGGGCGAAGGTTTTACCACATGGTCACTATCTTACTTCAGATTGATATATCTGTGTAGAGTATAGACGGTGCCTAATTCTTGAGATAATTCAATAGTTTCTCAATCTCTAGCTAAGCAGTGTGTTTTCATACGATTTTTTTTTGCGCAAAGCAAAATTGCTAAAAAATACTTATTATTATACTATTGTTTTACCCTCATCGCATCACAACGGCTACACCTTCTGCCCGCCATTTTGGCAACCGTGTTCTCTAGAGGGATCCACCGCGCGTTCGGTCTTCCGGTTGAAATTCGTTTCTAAGAGCCTGTTTTATGTTTGTAAAAAATATCCAAATGTCTGGCTTATATTTTTTGTGTCCATGTAAATATGTTTTAGTAAATATTTCTTGTGCATTTAAAGAACCATTATATTAAAGAACCATGTGTTCTATTTTTTTAGTATTTATTCAAAAGATTGAAATTAAGTTCAGTTAGTTTTTTTTTGACATTGGATGAATATGTATCAATTTAAAACACCATTCACATCATTGTTTTGCGGACCATCAATGCCTGGCAAAACAAAATTTTTGACAGAAATAATTAATTATTGTTATAAAAGGGATATAGAAAACTAAAAAATATCTATTATTACTATATTGTGTCGCAAGAGTCCTATGATAAAATAAAGAGTATTTCACCAGAGATAAATACATACGGGGGCTTGACATTTTTAATATTTTTGAACCAAACTCGTGGTTGATTATAGATGATGTAGCTGGTTCAACTGAGGGATTATCTCAGGAGATGTTACAATTATTTACAGTCCAATCTCATCATGAACCAATTTCCATAACTTTCTGTCTCCATAATCTTTTTCACCAGAGTAAAAGTATGCAAACACTTGCCTTGAATTGTACTTACTGTATCATCTAAAGGGTTGTTTGCCATTCAAGCTCTTTGATAACTATAAACAAGCAAAAGTATCCCGGCAAATCAAAATTTTTACTCTCGGCATACAAGCAATCTACTATTAAACCTTATGGATACATTCTATTGGATTTTAATCAAAACACGCAAGAAGAGTTTCGTATAGTGAAATATATTTTGATAATGAAATCTTCTTATGTCTACCCCTGAATAGTAAAAAAGGTCTTTTGTTGCAATCATGACAATGAAGAATATGTGAAAATATACTTACATTTTCCATCCTAGATAATTTAAAACCAGGGCTTAGGAAAGCTATACTCAAACATGGTAGTAACAATTAATTCATCAGTATTCTATCTGCGCTTTGCTTAAATTTAACTGGAGGCAAAATTGAACTGTCAGAAGGTTTTGGTCAACAAAAAAGTAAAATCGTTCACTTGTACCTACCCTAGCTTGCAAAAGGAAAGCAAAATCTTTTGAAAGAACACGACTTGTTCAAGCGGGTGGTAGTCTTTTTCATTATTACTCCCAGTAATGGAAGGACCTGTCAATACCATTTTCTAAAAACGACTTAGCCTTACAAAATGAGGCGAATTGAACTCGCTCTTTCACGAAAAGATATAAAAATTTGATTCCTTTATAAGTATAATTAATCTTTTGCCTATTTTGGGCAGAGCTGCCCAAAATAGGTTCAAAGTAACAAAACAAGGTTTTCCTGATGGTCCGAAATTTATATTCTTAATTCCTCAATATACAGTTCCCTCAATATAAAATGAGCATGTTGATTAGCACTAATACAACTCTGAAATCTTCCAGTCCTTTTGAAAATAAGTATTCCCACTAATCATTTACTCCTATCGAATAGGGGGGGGGATTGTAATTAGAGGCGAAACTTTTTGTTAATTAGGTTTTAATTTTTATATTGAGTAAATATTTTAAGTTTCAATCTTTTCAGGACAAATTGTTCGCCATTTTTCGGAATTAAGTTTCAGACGAATAATCAGTTTCTTCTACAGTCTAAGACTCCCGAGGAAATTCACCTAATTCACCCGACGAATTAACTTTTAATATTAGATTCTATGAAATACACAGAAATATGTGTTTTTAGGCAATCCTGTGTCCCTAATGTAATTTTTTATATTCTTGGCTCTTGCTACACATCAACTTATTGGTTTAAATTTCAAGGTATTTGGAACCAATCCTTGGATATCTTCTGGTAAAATCAATTTCTTGCGTTTGAAACGGAAATGCTTTAGCCCAATTATTTAGGGAGCTGGGAATAACCCATTTTTGCTGTGTTTTACCTACCTCTAACAGCTTTCTCTCGTTTACGTTAAAATTTTTCAAATTATTTTGCTTTGCAAATGGCAAAGCAAAATAAAAGGGATATAGAAAACTCGAAAAATATCTATTATTGCTATTTTGTGTCGCAAGAGTCCTATGAAGAAATAAAGAGTATTTCACCAGAGATAAATACATACGGGGGCTTGACATTTTTAATATTTTTGAACCAAACTCGTGGTTGATTATAGATGATTTAGCTGGTTCAACTAAGGAATGATCTCAGGAGATGTTACAATTATTTACGGTTCAATCTCATTATTAACCAATTTCCATATCTGTCTGTCTCCATAATCTTTTTCTTCAGAGTAAAAGTATGCGAACACTTGCCTTAAATTGTACTTACTGTATGATCTGTAGGGTTGTTTGCGATTCAAGCTTTTTGATAACTATAAACAAACAACCTACACTAGCTTGCACAAAGAAAGCAAAATCTTTTAAAAGAACACGACTGATTTAAGCGGGTGGTAGTCTTTTTCATTATTACTGCCAGTAATGGCAGGACCTGTCAATTCCATTTTCTAAAAACGACTTAGCCTTACAAAATGAGGCGAATTGAACTCACTCTTTCACCAAAAGATATGGAAGTTTGGTTCCTTTATAAATATAGTTAATCTTTTGCCTATTTTGGGCAGATCTGCCCAAAATAGGGTAAAACAAAACAAGGTTTTCCTGATGGTCCGAAATTTATATTCTTAATTTCTCAATATACTGTTCCGTCAATAAAAAATGAGCATGTTGATTAGCACTAATACAACTCTGAAATCTCCCAGTCTTTTTTGAAAAAAAGAATTATGATCACTAATCATTTACTCCTATCTATTAGGGGGGGGGGTTGTAATTAGAGGCTAAACTTTTTGTTAGTAAGGTTTTAATTTTTATATTGATAAATATTTTAAGTTTCAATCTTTTCAGATAAATTGTTCGCAAATTTTCGGAATTAAGTGTCAGGCAAACCATCAGTTTCTTTTACAGTCTGGAAATTCACCCGACGAATTTTTAATATTAGTTTCTATGACATACACAGAAAAATATTTTTTAGAATATCCTTTGTCCCTAATGTAATTTTTTTATATTCTTGGCTCTCACTATACATCAACTCATTGGTTTAAAATTCAAGGTATTTGGAACCAATCCTTGGGTATCTTCTGGTAAAATCAATTTCTTGCGTTTGAAAACGGAAATGCTTTAGCCCAATTATTTAGAGAGCTAGGATAATCCTTTTTTGCTTTTGTTTACCTACCTTAACAGCTTTCTCTCATGTGCCCAAAAAGAGCATATTGAAGAAAATCTTGATAATTGTTTGGAAAAAAAGACAATTACGAATGATGAAAAATAAATTTTGCTTCGAAATGCTCTTCGAAGTATAAACCCACCGCAAAAGACCACTCAAATTAATTCTCATTGGTCAACCTCTAATTTTGGAAAGTTCTTGAACTTCAACATTACCGTCACCATTACTGCCAAACAAGAAGAAGATTTGTGTAAAGTTACATCAAGTGTTGTAGACTTAATGCCAAATTCCTATCGTGAGCAAAGTAAAAGACTCTGTCGCCGTCACTATTTTTCAAAGCTTTATAGGTCAAACAGCCTCCATCCTGCTATGTGTTTAGAAATATTTGAATCTATTCTTTGTAGTGTATATTTCTTTGTCGGTGTCCTCTTCTTTCTTTTTTTGTGTTCTCATCAACTCTATATTAAGCCCTTGTGTGTTTAGGGCAATAAGTATATTGATTGATTGATAAAGAATTTCATCCTTTAGTCAATTCTATTCTAAATATTTTCAATGCAGCAAATATGTGTGTGAGTTTAAAACATGGTAACTATCAACAATTTTATCCCCTCAAAATGTACATTTTCAAATCTATTCCAGTGAAGATTAATTCATAGATTTGACTTCTACATTGATATACTTACATACGATTTAAAAAAAATCCAACAGTGAAAAACAAAGTTCTGCAAAGGAATACCTTTGAAAATGGTGTACTGCACAATTTGCTTAGACAAATAAGTGTCTACATTAATATAACACTGGTAAGCACAATCAATAATCTTTATATTTATGTAAGCTATATAAAATTCATGTTGATGACTCCAATGTTGTATGGGAGACTGAGAGATATAACTAATTAATATGAATATAAAACAGACACTGACACAAGGACTATACTTAAAGATGCAGCAACTAAAGATTTACTCTTGGTTGGGAAAATAAATCACGAGATACCTTAATGGCTGCTTCCCAATGTAAAGATTGATGTAAGGCCATATATTGCTCCGTCCAATTTCATTTTACAAAAAGTAGTTGGCAGTGTACCCAATATGACAATTTCTCTCACCTCAGCCTTATTCCATGCACGAAAAAAACAAGTTAAGAGTTCTGTTGCTTTGGCAATTGAAAAAGTAATAGCTAGTGGAAATTATATAAAATTGCTCTTTTCTCATACAATCACGAATCAAAGACGAATTGCTAAGGATACTCGTACCTACATTGACTCTTCATTTATCAATGGTGATATTCATTCAAAACTTGCTATGGCTTAAGAAAAACTGCTAGTGTCGTTGGATCGTTGACAAATTCTCCAAATAAATTTGAAATGTTTGGACTCTCCTCTCTTGCATGTAAAGTAAGTGAAATTCAACTCTAAAATTTATCCTTTGAAATATCCTACAGGACCTTATATGAATTCACAATGCAATCTCTATATCGTTATTTAAAATTATTTGAAAATACTATAACCGAACAATTGTTTGCAAGAACTTATTGTATTGGATTTATCCGGTACTCAATATATGACTAATGTCCAAACAGGGAATGTACGCCTAGAATGCTCCTTTGTCGAACTATTGAAAGAGAGTATTGCATTAATCTTGCTAAATCCAATTGAAACTTATTAGGAAATTACCCTGATGGTAATGATCTATTATACTTCGCACTATGAACACAAATAAAATAATCAATGTATTCAAGTTGATGTGTAGCTATGCCACCATTGTATAATAATAATGTGAATGCACCCCAAAAAGGCTAGAATTAGTCTTGTTTTTAAAGGTTTGGACCATTCCATACTCAATTACGCTGACGACATCCTGAATTTAAGTAGAACTGTATCGTCTGTGGAGGAAAATTTTTCTGTGCTTATTAGGGAATATGCCGAAATTGGTCTTAATTTTAAGACTTCAAAGAGCGAGGTCCTTGCTTTTGCCAAATCTGTCGGTGATGTTGGATACGTAGAGTTAAGAAATAATAGTGTTCAGTTATCTGTTTGTATTAAGAATCTCGTTCTCCAGACAGAAAATATTGTAAAAATAACAAGGGCTCTCCTTATCTCTCATCTAGGTGAGAAACTTAGATAAGCGTTTTGGTGTCATAGTTTGTTGTAAAGCTAGCTTCAGCAGGCGTATTCTCGTCCGTGTGTACAGTGCCTTTGCGATGCCTCATGTCCTTGAATTGCTTTAATTTTAGAGTGTGTTAACGGCTACAGATAAAAGAATATTAGATCCGTATAGTTTCGTTCGCGAAATTTCTCTTGTGTATACCCCCATGGGCTAGAAACAAAAGAAAAGTGTCAGCCTACATTTTAACTGAGCCAATAACCGTGGCTGAGCAGCGTCGCCATCACTAATTTCTTAAGCTTGATAGGACAAACAGCCTCCATCCTGCTATGTGTTAGTACAAATATTTAAATCTATTCTTTTTAGTATATATTTCTTTGTGTGGGTCCTCTTCTGTCTTTTTTGTTTTCTCATCTACTCTATATTCAACCCTTTTATGTTGTTTGGGCAATATGGATAATGATTGATTGATGAAGAATTTGATCCTATAATCAACTCAAATCTAAATCTTTTCAATGCAGAAGAAGTTGATGTGAGTGTATAAAATGGTTACTATCAGCAATTTTATCCGCAACAACAGCTCTCTGAAAATATACATTTTCAAATTTATTCCAGTGAAGATTATTTCATAGATTTTACTTCCACATTTATAGATTTGCATACGATTGTAAAAAAAACAACTAAGAAGAACCAAGTGCAGCCGAGGGATACCTATGAAAATAGTGTACTACACAGTCTACTTAGACAAATATGTATATACATAAATGGAGCATTGGTGAGCACAAGCAATAGTCCTTATAATTATGTAAGCTATATAAAATTCATGTTGATGACTCCAATATTGTATAAGAGATTGAGAGGTATTACTAATAGATATGACTATAAAACTGACACTGACACTAGGAATAAACGGAAAGGTGCAGCTACTAAAGATTTACACTTTGCATTTAATTTGGATCCTTACATGTCAAAATACAAATCTTATTGAATACCCTCAGATTTTCTCCATCATACTCAAAGTTTTAACAATAAAAGTATCATTGTTAATAGTAGGTCCATTAGCTGTAAGGACTGAGCATTGGCTATGCATATTTGAAACAACAAAGAATACTGAATTTTCTGATCCTCATGGTCTATCGTAGGCGTAAATGGTCTATCGTAGGCTTAAATAGATATTTATGTAATAAATTGATTTTTAGACTATTTTTCGTTAAGTACACAAGATTGGTCTAACGGTGTACCTGGTTTTTCGATCTGAAACAACTTTTAAGAGTTTTGGGCTATTGCTTTGTTACCATAATATATTTTTGTCTCTTTTCAGGGTGCAGCTAGTGCCGTGACTATGGTGTACAGGGAGTGCACAAAATTATTAAAAAAAGATGGTTAAACACCAATAAAAACAAAATAAAACTTTTTTGAACTTAGTAAAATATTTCTTTTTGGCCATTATAGCATTCAAGGAGTATACAAAATATTAAAAAATAAATCCAATATGAAATGAAAATAAAAACTTGTTTGAAATAAAAAAAAATCTATTTAATACATATGGAGTTAAAGGAGTCTAAGAAATTGTAGAAAATAAGGCTAGGGAAAAGTGAAATAAGCAACTATATAGAAATCAATAGAACAAACATTTTGATCTATATAGTTTAAAGGAGTACACAAAAATGTAAAACAAACAGAGATTAAAGAGCAAAAACAGCAAAAAAACACCTTGTTGAAATTAGCCAAATTATGTCTTTTGATAAATTTGGCGTTAAATGACCCTACAAAATGTAAAACACAATACTGAAAAGCAATAAAAGGAAAAATGAACTTGTTTAAAATTAATGAAATAAAGCCTTTTGAGTCAAAGGTGCTAAATCACTGTTTGAACATGTAAAAACAAGGTTGAGATCAACCTTGTTTGATATCAATAAAAAAAGGTTTTTTGACCAATGTGGTGTTGAAGGCTTATTCGAAAATATAAAAAACAAGCGTATGACAAATAAAATAAAAAAACTATTTAAAAGTATTAAAATAAATCATTTTGACCAATATGTTGCAAAAAAGTATGTACAAAAATGACAAAAAAACACGTTAAGTTACAAACAATAGCAACAAGAAACTTATAAACCATGCAATTACAACAAATAAGCACTTAAACATGATACATGGAAAAAATAAAACGTTAAAAATAAGTTAAATGGCAAAGACTTTAAAAAACAGTAGCACACCGTGGTGCAGAAGAAGCATAATGATATTCAATCGGACGGTTTGCACTAAATCCCTTATCAGTTGGGCACTTAGACGAATATGGGTATTTAACATCGGCCTTTTACTCTGTAGAATATGATATTAAAAAAAATTGCCAGATAAAAAAAAATAAAACAAAGTCATAAATTAAAGAATGCCGAATAGGAAGATTGGTCCCTGAACCCCTGAAATGGAATGCAGGAAGAGCATTTACACAGGGTTATTTGCGTAAATTCTTGTAATTTTTGCTGTCTGAAAATAAAATAAAATACTAGATTTCTTCGCTATAAAACCTTAAACATAAAAAAAAAACACTAATTTGCATGCTTCACGTTGTTAGGATTTTGTCTAAGGAAAAACGAAATCAGAATGCGTAACGTCAATTCCAACGGAATGTGTGGAAGATTTTAAGGTGTGTTGTGAGTAAATACTTTACCCCCGACTTACATAGCTTACGTTTAAATTGTGCCAAGATTAACTCTATACCACCTCTGAGCTCGAAACACCAGATGTGACATTGTGCCATAATAAAGTAAAAACACCCAGGATTGATAACAACATTATCTCCTGGAAACAAAAAATAAGGGACTGCTAGCTATTAAGGAGAATGTAGAAGTGTTAAAAAAGATTCAGTCCCGTAATTTTGATTATGCATTGCGGTCTGCGACAAGACCAGTTCGAGAGTATTTGATAGAAGAGGGTTTAATGCCAGTTATCTGCCCTACGCAGAAAACTAATTTTTTTATATGGGTATAAAAGATTTTTTTAATTTAAAATCTCTACAAGTAGCTGTTCATGCAGTTTTGTCTGCTCTTGGTGACATTGTGATAACTAAAGAGCCGTCTACGACTGAATTCATCGTTTCAACAGATGAGTCCCAAGCCGTGGTCTTAACATGCGTGGGGAGACAGTTGTCAAAAGCGATTGGTTTAAATACCTCAGACTCCATTAATGCATATACAAGTTAAGTTATAATGGCTCTGAAAGTAAAATTAAGTAAGACCTAAGGTACAATAACAAGGGATGAAGGTCAATTTGATGAAATAATTTTTGGTTGTTTATGAAACGCTATTATTGCTCCCCATACTTTTTTTGTAACCCCTGTGTGGAACATGTTGAAAAAAAAACAGGGTACAAACAAATTCTTTCCAATTTTTTCCGGTGATGCAAATATTTATTTGGAAATTCCGTATGATTCCAAAACTTGTAAGTTTTGCAAAAAGGCAATGCTTTTGAAAAAAGCGAGAAAATTTATGATCTTTCTATCGGTTTTATAACTCAAAAGTAAAATTTCACAGCTTTCCCCTGGCTAGTATTAGTGAGTTATGATTTTTACTTTTATTTTATTGCGTTGTAATTGTGTTTGATAGTGTTGGGTGATTTTTTTGTTTGTTTTTCTTTTCTTTTCTTTTATTCATTAGCTCCTTCGAGCATTTACATGTATTGGTATGAAGATTCGAAACTAGAAATTGAAATAGAAGTCGAGCTTAATTTAGTATGATTTGCTTTTGCTAATGCAGACTTTTCTAAATTGAACATTTTATCCTTTTTTGGAAGGCTGTTATGTGAAGCATAGTTAGGGACATGTTGAGTTTGCTAAATCTTTTTGTCAAGTCTCTTGTGGTGTCATGGTTTGCTTTGTCTAAGGATATGACTTTTGGTGTTTAGCTTGGTCTTTCGTATTTTGTGTGGTATACTTTTTAGAATCTCGAACGTTTGTGATTGCGGAAAATTTATAACTTGTAATACTTATTTTGGTGTTTCCTGAGTGAATCTTTTTATACTTTATGATTTTGACGTTTAAGTCTCTAAATTGGACGTCTCCGAACAAAAAGTAAAGCAAGTGGGTCAATCCTAGCCTAAATTAAACTAATTGAAAATAAGGCGAAACAGGTAAACTTTATTTTACCTAACTGAAACCAAAAAATAAATCATAGCATGAGACATGGCAAATCCATAGTTTTGAGCTGTAAATCCTCAAAATAGAAAACAAAATTACCAAGAGGTTAAAAAGGAAATTATCGATCTAGACAGCTCAAATCAAAGATTTTAGAAAACACAACCAGGAAAGCCTATAAAATTTAGTTTACGAAACTCCAAATAACTAACATAAGAATACAATTCATTAGCTTTGGACATATCAAATCAAGAAATACAAATGTAAAAACCTTCGTCTATTATTATCAACCAACACACCTTTGAAATTCTATTAAATAAATCTAAGAAACTACAAAACAGCAAAGTGAACATCCAAACTCTTGAGCTTTTGACAAATCAAAAAAATAAAGCATAAGAAGGCATGCACAAAGTTCGCAAACACCCCAACACCCCTCCCCCCGAAAAAAGTAAAATCTTAATTCAGATAAGTTTGAAATAGCAAACAAGTCAAAATAGATTTGAGTTTGCAATAAACTCCATACGAAATGTACCAAGAAGCACCATAAATCTAATATAGACAACTTAAACACAATACAGGACTGGAATACTGAAACAGAAAAACTTAAAAAAGTAAAAACATCCAATTAGAAACTGGAACAAAATTCCTTTTTGAATTCTTAACAAACGGACTGTACAATTTTCGAAAAATTAAGTTTCAAACCTTTATTCTTAAAAAATGAGAAATTCTTGCATCAAATTCTTTGAAACGAAAAAAACAAAGCATCAATTTAAATTAGAACTGTCCATGTATGTGTGAAATGAAAGCTATTAATAGTATGATGTTTTAGGAGTTTACTCAAATGTAAAAAAAAATGTTCAGTAGCAAACAAATAACTTGTTAGGAATTAATGAAATTAAGTCATTTGATCAAAATGGTCTATATAAAGTGTGAAAAAGTATAAAATCCTTAAAGAGCAGGAAGAGAGAAGAAATTTGTTTGAAATTCATAAGAAAAACAAAGCATTTTGAAGTATTTGATGCTAAAGAAGTGTACGAAAATGTAAAAACAATACTAATGAGCCAAAAAAAAATAAAAATATTAAAATCAATTCTTTCAAAATTAGTAAAATTTAGACTGATTAGGAACATGGTGTTACAGAAGTATACGAAAATTTAAAAAATACAAAATTAAATAGTAAAAAATAACTTGTTTTATGTTAATGAAATAATGCCTTTTGATCAGTAGTAATCCTTCCGGTGGCTGTTTTTATTTCACATTACAGTTAATATAGGATGGAGTTTGTTTCTTACTATTATTATATTTTAAAGATAATTACAAAATATAGTTTTCTTATACAATTTTGCTTAATTTCAAAAGCTTTTAACCCAGCCAATTTCCCTTAAAATAAGCTATTGAATAGCTCTCTGCGTATTTCCAGACAAGGATATCTGAGGTGAAAAGGAAAAGCAATTCTGTATACGCAGAATATCGTAGCTCAAGCAACTTATCTTGTGTTTCAAGCCAATAGATTTTCCTCTTTATTTAAGCCAAGGAATGGTAAGTTTTCTATATAGGGGTTTCAGACAAGCTGGTTTCAATAGTAAACTTCTTGTTTTGATCCGACACTATTTTCAGGAATTAAGGACTATTACATTTCTTATTATTGGACACGATCGTCTCTCACTAGGTTGCTAGCTACCGCTGCAAACCTGATATACCAGTATTCAGCCCTTATGCAAATGTACCAGTGTTTATTTCTATTTGTATATGAACAAGAGCTCCATTTCATATTTCTGTGTGCTACTGTTCAGTTTATATGCAATTATACCAGTATTCAGTTCTATATACAAATGTACCGGTGTTCGGTTCTTTTTGAAAATACGACAGAACTCAATTTTGTGTGTAAATTTACCAGTGTTTTGTTTTATATGTAAATGTACCAGAGGTCAGTTTATATGAAAATGTACCTATATTGAGTTCTACATGTAAATGTAACACGGTTCAGTTCTATGTGTAGATCCACATGCGTCTATATTTAAATTTTCAAAGCCAAGTAACATTTAGTTTCCTATTTAGGGGTATTGAACAAGGCGGTTGTAATAGTTTAAATGGTTTTTGAATCTGACACTAGTTTTAGGAGTCTCTTACCAAGCTGATAGCTACCGCTAGAACCCAGATTAATATAAATTTTATGCAAAAAAATACTGATTTCATTATTGCTAACATTTTGATATTGCATTTATTTTTCAGTCATATATGGTTAAAACCCAAGATTATGACGTGATTCAACAATTTTGTACATGAAAATACAGTTTTTTGTAATAACTTGATTCTATATTAAAAATAACTTTTGTGAATTACAAAAGCTTTGTAAATGCATCAATTTTTTTAAATGAGCTACTAAACAGCTTTCTATGTTCCAGTGCCTTTCCATCTGCAGAGAAAAACGGAAAAAAGATGCCGTGGTTCCAGATTACTGTGCTTGCAGCAACTTTTCTTGTTTTCAAGCTAATGTATTTTCCTTGTTATTTAAACCAAGGATCTTTCAGTTTCCTTTACAGGGGTCAAGGAAAAGCTCATTCTAATCGTGTGCATTGTGTTTTTGATCATACTCTATTTTTACTACTTATCGGCTATTTATTTTTTACCATGGGACGTTATCTTCTCTTTCTAGGTTGTAAGCTATTGCTGGAACGCAGATAACTATCGCTGCAACTAAGACTGCAAACATCTACTATACATACTGAGTGTAAACTATCCCTAGAAATATTTAAGAGACGAACCTAAAAAAAAGTCAGCAAACTAAGTCAAAAATGTGAAAGGGTTTGTTTTTCATATCATCATCTTTTAATATAAGACTTAGGTTATCCTGAACTAAGAACTACAATAAAGTAAAATTATCTTGTCGAAAGATAAACGTGTATAAATAGTACATTCATTTACAACGTTATATATAGTTGCAACCTACGTTTATGATGTTATCATTCATTAATTTTGTACATGGAAATACAGTTTAAAAAAGTAGTTTTTTTTTATCCAGATTGCAGCAGTAGCTACCAACCTAGTAAGAGATGATAATAGCAAAAGCACTAGATATGGCAATTTCCTTTAAGATGAGGCATTAAGCAGCTCTCTATGATTTCCCATTGCCGACCTATCTGACTTAGAAAAATGGAGAAAAAGATCCCATCGTTGCAGAATAACGTGGATCAAGCTGCTTCTTGCTTTTCGAGCTTACATATTTTCTTCATTATTCAAGCCAAGAGACTGTAAGTTTCCTATATAGAAATTCCGGACAAGGCAGTTTTAATAGTGTAAACTGTTTTTCAATCGGTAACTCTTTATAGTAGTTAAGGGGTTATTTTATTTCTTAGTATTGGACAAGATCGTCTCTTATTAGGTTGAGAAGGTCACCACTGCAGCCCAGACTGTGAGAAAACTTGATTAAAAACAGAAAAAAAGCCTACGGCTTATTCTTCTTTGGAATAGTAAGAGATAAGCCTCAAAGAATCAAAGAAATCCAATATTCTTCTAATGATTGTCTCGTAATATATCACTTTGCACAGAATCTTTTTTCTAAATTTTCCTGCATAAAAGCACGCGTCGAGTAGTTAGAATATAACAAAAAACAAAGCTAATAAAAAAATTTCAGGTTTTCTTCTAGTTTGGATTATAAAATTAAAATTATTGCTCAAACATCAGAAATATTTCTGCACTTTACATAATAAAAATTAGCGATTCTGGACTGATAACTAAAATAAAAAATATATTTTATTTTTTACGGATATAGAGTACAAGAAATACGCATTTTAAAAAATTAACCTTAAAATTTAGTTGCAGGAGATAATTATAACTTTGAAGTTAGAGATGAAATAAAACTTTCTTTTATTAAATCGAAAAAAAAAAAAAAAATGAATTCAAAAATTTTCAGGTATTTTTCTGGTTTAAATTAAGAAATTAACATTATTGCTTGGATCCATATATATTTTGCAATTTGCATAGTGATATTAGCAATTCTGTACTGATGTTATTATTGCTCACATTATAATATTACATTTGTTTTAACGCCATATATGATTACAACCTAAATTTATGTCGTCATTCATCAATATTCTACATGAAAAACTGTAAAAATGTTTTATCCCCCCCAGGTAGGTCACGTTTCTTTAAAACATTTTCTTACGTCATTTACCTTCCCGAACAGAGGGTGGTCTGATTTTCATTCTGCATTAGATTCTTGGCCAAAAACAAAACTTTTTAGCAATCTTTCTTTTACCATCTGTATAACGTGACCTAAACATTTCAACTTTTCTCTCATTATAACCCCCAGAAAGTGGTATTAAGACGAACTTTTGGGTACGGCTACTGTTTGAGCTGGGTTTAGTCAACCGGGTAACCAGGTAAAAGCAGAGGGAATTTCCCTGGCAAAAGAAATTTGCACAATTATCTTCCTATTCCTCCAAAACTTTTCCACTATGAAAAAACTCTGTGCCTTAGCTATTCTATTTTAACAAGTCCATTGGGCTTGCCGTCTCTACTAGTAATAGTACCAAAATATTTGAAGCTTTTCAATTGATGGATTCTCTCGTTAACCAACTTAACTTTTTCAACTTCACTTATTCTTAATAACTTAGTCTCCTTTGCAGTAATTTTTGTTAATTTTATGAACTAAATTATAATGGAATAGATATCTAACTTCCAATAAGCTGTTCAATTATTAAATAAGTGGTAGTTGTGATATAAGGTAGTTGAGCAATGCAGTGATTGGTTGTAAGGTGGTTGAGTTACGTGGTGTTTGATCTATTTGGTGGATGCGTTTTAATTGGTTGATATTGGACCGGTTGAGTTAGGTTTTGTTGATGATCCAAGTTGTGCTTGAATCGAGGGTGGGATATCTGTTCGGTGACTGAGTTGTGATGGCTGAGCTGAAGGTGACTAATTGATTTAAATTAATTTATATTAGTTATATTAATAAATACCCTTCCCGAAATCTCCAGCCCTTTGAGGTATACTATTCTCTATTTTCTGTAACCGCTACGAAAAACTGTGTTATTCTATTCAAGCCTAACTAAAAGTATTAAAAATAATCCATTAAATAATTTGTGGCGAAAAAAGTGCAAGTGAGGAGAACACTTTTCAATAGTAAATGAGGCTCTAAGAACTGCAGTTTGATATTAAAAAATACATGAACAGGATTGGTCTTTTATACTGATTACATTAAAAAAAACAAGTTTTTTTAATGGAAGTAAAGAGCGACATTAAAACTTAAAACGAACAGAAATTACTCCGTATATGAAATGGGTTGTCCTCTCCGCAATCCCTTGCTCTTTACGCTAAAGTTTTTAATTGTTTTGAAAAGCAGAATTCTAGCAAAGAGTCAAACTTTAGTGTAAAGAGCAAGGGATTGCAGAGAGGACAACCCATTTCATATACGGAGTAATTTCTGTTCGTTTTAAGTTTTAATTTCGCTCCTTACTTCCATTTAAAAAAAAACTAGTTTTTTTTATGTAAGTTCTGAACGTTTTTGAATTAATGCATGTTTGATTTTGGCTCTCCACATATAAATTATTAAAATGAAATTTGCATATTAATTCCTTTTTTGGCTAAATGGCTTTCTTTTGAGTCCCCTCTTAAAATCGTATAGTTTTGAGTCTCTTAGTTTCATCGTGCACAGATGAGAATGGCAATAAGGCTATATTTAAAATTATGATTTCCAAATTATGTTTGAGTAATCTCGGGCCCGGATATCTCAACAGTTGACCTCTGTAGGCCATTATAGTTGGTTGTCCTCTCCGCAATCCCTTGCTCTTTACGCTAAAGTTTTTAATTGTTTTGAAAAGCAGAATTGTAGCAAAGAGTCTGGCTCAATTGTGTAAATTATATTCCTGCTATTGTAAGTTTCGGTTTCATTTAACTCAGTCTTATGGGAAAAAGATAATAATTCGGTATTTCGGGGCTTCTGTCATTATTACTCCTTTGCGGAAGTTAGGCTCGAAATTTGAAAAGGATTATATTGTTTCTCTGGGCCCCTTCCACCACTTAGTTCGTTTATTTCCCGTTAGTTTTCACCTGTTTTTGCTTTATAGTTGTGTTATCTCTTAGCAGTTCTTTCGTTAGTTGAGTTATGGTGGTGGTATATATGTTTTATCGCTCGTATAGTTGTGTTATTTTCAAATTATACTCCATAATAGACAGGCTCCGAACACCCAGCATTGCATATTAAGCTCTGAACTTGACGTTTTTTTCTAACGTGAATAGATTTGTCCTGCACCGTGCACCCTTTTCATTGAGTTTTTCTTCCCCCATGACATATTTCTCCAAGAAAAGATCCTCCCACATAGCCCCCTCCCCTCAACTCTACCCCCCAAACCAAAAAAAAATCCCCCTGAAAACGTCTGTACACTTCCCAATAACCATTATTATATGTAAACACTTGTTGAAGTTTGTAACTTGCAGCCCCTACCCCAGGGACTTTGGGGGAGTACGTCATCCCCAAAGACATAGTTATTATGGTTTTCGACTATGTTGAACAAAATGGCTGTCTCAAAATTTTGATCCGTTGACTTTGGGAAAAAAATGAGCGTGGGAGGGGGCCTAGATGCCCTCTAATTTTTTTGGTCACTTAAAAAGGGCACTAGAACTTTTCATTTCCGTTAGAATGAGCCCTATCGCGACATTCTAGGACCACTTGGTCAATACGATGACCCCTGGGGAAAAGAAAAAAAAAAACAAAAAACAAATAAACACGCACCTGTGATTTGTCTTCTGGCAAAAAAAATACAAATTCCACATTTTTGTAGATAGGAGCTTCAAACTTTTACAGTATTGTTCTCTAATACGCTGAATCTGATGGTGTCATTTTCGTTAAGATCCTACGACTTTAAGGGGTGTTTCCTCCTATTTTCATAAATGAGGCAAAATTTCTCAGGTTCGTAATTTTTGATAGGTAAGACTAATAGGTAATTCCAGTGGGCTTTCCCATTCGGCACACCTTATATAATGTGAACAATCTTAGTCAGTTATAAATCATTGAATCATTTGTTTTGCCTGGACAGGGTGGGTATTCTATGCATATCAACCTTAGTCAAACAGTTCGTGGTAACGAACTGTAGTAAGGAGCGATCCGGCTCAATAGTAACCAAAACTCTAAAAAATTGAATTTTGATATCAATAGCTACATCAAAAGAATTGCATTTTAATGCTGATTTTTAAATATATAAGTTTCATCAAGTTTAGTCTTAGCCGTCAGAAGTTACGAGCCTGAGAAAATTTGCCTTATTTAGGAAAATAGGGGGAAACACCCCCTAAAAGTCGTAGGATCTTAACGAAAATGACACCATCAGATTCAGCGTATCAGAGAATCCAACTGTAGAAGTTTCAAGCTCCTATTTACAAAAATGTGGAATTTTGCATTTTTTGCCCGAAGACAATCACGGGTGCGTGTTTTATTTGTTTTTGTTTTTTTTCCCCAGGGGTCATCGTATCGACCAAGTGGTCCTAGAATGTCGCAAGAGGGCTCATTCTAACGGAAATGAAAAGTTCTAGTGTCCTTTTTAAGTGACTAAAAAATTGGAGGGCATCTAGGCCCCCTCCCACGCTCATTTTTTTCCCAAAGACAACGGATCAAAATTTTGAGATAGCCATTTTGTTCAGCATAGTCGAAAATCATAATAACTATGTTTTTTGGGATGACTTGCTCCCCCACAGCCCCTGGGGGAGGGGTTGCAAGTTACAAACTTCAACCGGTGTTTACATATAATAATGGTTATTGGAAAGTGTACAGACGTTTTCAGGGGGATTTTTTTGGTTTTGGGGGTAGGGTTGAGGGAGGGGGCTATGTGGGAGGATCTTTCCTTGGAGAAATATGCCATGGGGGAAAAAATTCAATGAAAAGGGCGCAGGACGAATCTGGTCACGTTAGAAAAAAAT
>NW_027065038.1:0-23452 GCF_032884065.1 Artemia franciscana
TAGATTCAAATAGATTTGAATTTATTTATTGAATAGTGAAAAAGTCTTTTCTAAAATGACGTCTTGCATATGACTCATAGAAATAGTAGATAGACTAGCTAGAATCAAACTTTCACTGTTCTATCTACTATTGATTCTAGCTGGTCTAGAATCAATAGATTAGAATTCTAGAACCATATGCAAGACGTCACATACGAACTAGTTCTATTCTATTGATTCTATTAGAATCAAACAGAAATTTTGATTCTAGATTCAAATAGATTTGAATCTATTTATTGAATAGTGAAAAAGTCTTTTCTAAAATGACGTCTTGCATATGACTCATAGAAATAGTAGATAGACTAGCTAGAATCAATAGATTAGAATTCTAGAACCATATGCAAGACGTCACATACGAACTAGTGCTATTCTATTGATACTATTAGAATCAAACAGAAAGTTTGATTCTAGATTCAAATAGATTTGAATCTATTTATTGAATAGTGAAAAAGTCTTTTCTAAAATGACGTCTTGTATATGACTCATAAAAATAGTAGATAGACTAGCTAGAATCAAACTTTCACTGTTCTATCTACTATTGATTCTAGCTGGTCTAGAATCAATAGATTAGAATTCTAGAACCATATGCAAGACGTCACATACGAACTAGTGCTATTCTATTGATTCTATTAGAATCAAACAGAAAGTTTGATTCTAGATTCAAATAGATTTGAATCTATTTATTGAATAGTGAAAAAGTCTTTTCTAAAATGACGTATTGCATATGACTCATAGAAATAGTAGATAGACTAGCTAGAATCAAACTTTCACTGTTCTATCTACTATTGATTCTAGCTGGTCTAGAATCAATAGATTAGAATTCTAGAACCATATGCAAGACGTCACATACGAACTAGTGCTATTCTATTGATTCTATTAGAATTAAAAAGAAAGTTTGATTCTAGATTCAAATAGATTTGAATCTATTTATTGAATAGTGAAAAAGTCTTTTCTAAAATGACGTCTTGCATATGACTCATAGAAATAGTAGATATACTAGCTAGAATCAATAGATTGGAATTCTAGAACCATATGCAAGACGTCACATACGAACTAGTGCTATTCTATTGATTCTATTAGAATCAAACAGAAAGTTTGATTCTAGATTCAAATAGATTTGAATTTATTTATTGAATAGTGAAAAAGTCTTTTCTAAAATGACGTCTTGCATATGACTCATAGAAATAGTAGATAGACTAGCTAGAATCAAACTTTCACTGTTCTATCTACTATTGATTCTAGCTGGTCTAGAATCAATAGATTAGAATTCTAGAACTATATGCAAGACGTCACATACGAACTAGTGCTATTCTATTGATTCTATTAGAATCAAACAGAAAGTTTTATTCTAGATTCAAATAGATTTGAATCTATTTATTGAATAGTGAAAAAGTCTTTTCTAAAATGACGTCTTGCATATGACTCATAGAAATAGTAGATAGACTAGCTAGAATCAATAGATTAGAATTCTAGAACCATATGCAAGACGTCACATACGAACTAGTGCTATTCTATTGATTCTATTAGAATCAAACAGAAAGTTTGATTCTAGATTCAAATAAATTTGAATCTATTTATTGAATAGTGAAAAAGTCTTTTCTAAAATGACGTCTTGCATATGACTCATAGAAATAGTAGATAGACTAGCTAGAATCAAACTTTCACTGTTCTATCTACTATTGATTCTAGCTGGTCTAGAATCAATAGATTAGAATTCTAGAACCATATGCAAGACGTCACATACGAACTAGTGCTATTCTATTGATTCTATTAGAATCAAACAGAAAGTTTGATTCTAGATTCAAATAGATTTGAATCTATTTATTGAATAGTGAAAAAGTCTTTTCTAAAATGAGGTCTTGCATATGACTCATAGAAATAGTAGATAGACTAGCTAGAATCAATAGATTAGAATTCTAGAACCATATGCAAGACGTCACATACGAACTAGTGCTATTCTTTTGATTCTATTAGAATCAAACAGAAAGTTTGATTCTAGATTCAAATAGATTTGAATCTATTTATTGAATAGTGAAAAAGTCTTTTCTAAAATGACGTCTTGCATATGACTCATAGAAATAGTAGATAGACTAGCTAGAATTAAACTTTCACTGTTCTATCTACTATTGATTCTAGCTGGTCTAGAATCAATAGATTAGAATTCTAGAACCATATGCAAGACGTCACATACGAACTAGTGCTATTCTATTGATTCTATTAGAATCAAACAGAAAGTTTGATTCTAGATTCAAATAGATAAGAATCTATTTATTGAATAGTGAAAAAGTCTTTTCTAAAATGACTTCTTGCATATGACTCATAGAAATAGTAGATAGATAAGCTAGAATCATTAGATTAGAATTCTAGAACCATATGCAAGACGTCACATACGAACTAGTGCTATTCTATTGATTCTATTAGAATCAAACAGAAAGTTTGATTCTAGATTCAAATAGATTTGAATCTATTTATTCAATAGTGAAAAAGTCTTTTCTAAAATGACGTCTTGCATATGACTCATAGAAATAGTAGATAGACTAGCTAGAATCAATAGATTACAATTCTAGAACCATATGTAAGACGTCACATACGAACTAGTGCTATTCTATTGATTCTATTAAAATCAAACAGAATGTTTGATTCTAGATTCAAATAGATTTGAATCTATTTATTGAATAGTGAAAAAGTCTTTTCTAAAATGACGTCTTGCATATGACTCATAGAAATAGTAGATAGACTAGCTAGAATCAAACTTTCACTGTTCTATCTACTATTGATTCTAGCTGGTCTAGAATCAATAGATTAGAATTCTAGAACCATATGCAAGACGTCACATACGAACTAGTGCTATTCTATTGATTCTATTAGAATCAAACAGAAAGTTTGATTCTAGATTCAAATAGATTTGAATCTATTTATTGAATAGTGAAAAAGTCTTTTCTAAAATGACGTCTTGCATATGACTCATAGAAATAGTAGATAGACTAGCTAGAATCAATAGATTAGAATTCTAGAACCATATGCAAGACGTCACATACGAACTAGTGCTATTCTATTGATTCTATTAGAATCAAACAGAAAGTTTGATTCTAGATTCAAATAGATTTGAATCTATTTATTGAATAGTGAAAAAGTCTTTTCTAAAATGACGTCTTGCATATGACTCATAGAAATAGTAGATAGACTAGCTAGAATCAAACTTTCACTGTTCTATCTACTATTGATTCTAGCTGGTCTAGAATCAATAGATTAGAATTCTAGAACCATATGCAAGACGTCACATACGAACTAGTGCTATTCTATTGATTCTATTAGAATCAAACAGAAAGTTTGATTCTAGATTCAAATAGATTTTAATCTATTTATTGAATAGTGAAAAAGTCTTTTCTAAAATGACGTCTTGCATATGACTCATAGAAATAGTAGATAGACTAGCTAGAATCAATAGATTAGAATTCTAGAACCATATGCAAGATGTCACATACGAACTAGTGCTATTCTATTGATTCTATTAGAATCAAACAGAAAGTTTGATTCTAAATTCAAATAGATTTGAATCTATTTATTGAATAGTGAAAAAGTCTTTTCTAAAATGACGTCTTGCATATGACTCATAGAAATAGTAGATAGACTAGCTAGAATCAAACTTTCACTGTTCTATCTACTATTGATTCTAGCTGGTCTAGAATCAATAGATTAGAATTCTAGAACCATATGCAAGACGTCACATACGAACTAGTGCTATTCTATTGATTCTATTAGAATCAAACAGAAAGTTTGATTCTAGATTCAAATAGATTTGAATCTATTTATTGAATAGTGAAAAAGTCTTTTCTAAAATGACGTCTTGCATATGACTCATAGAAATAGTAGATAGACTAGCTAGAATCAATAGATTAGAATTCTAGAACCATATGCAAGACGTCACATACGAACTAGTGCTATTCTATTGATTCTATTAGAATCAAACAGAAAGTTTGATTCTAGATTCAAATAGATTTGAATCTATTTATTGAATAGTGAAAAAGTCTTTTCTAAAATGACGTCTTGCATATGACTCATAGAAATAGTAGATAGACTAGCTAGAATCAATAGATTAGAATTCTAGAATCATATGCAAAACGTCACATACGAACTAGTGCTATTCTATTGATTCTATTAGAATCAAACAGAAAGTTTGATTCTAGATTCAAATAGATTTGAATCTATTTATTGAATAGTGAAAAAGTCTTTTCTAAAATGACGTCTTGCATATGACTCATAGAAATAGTAGATAGACTAGCTAGAATCAAACTTTCACTGTTCTATCTACTATTGATTCTAGCTGGTCTAGAATCAATAGATTAGAATTCTAGAACCATATGCAAGACGTCACATACGAACTAGTGCTATTCTATTGATTCTATTAGAATCAAACAGAAAGTTTGATTCTAGATTCAAATAGATTTGAATCTATTTATTGAATAGTGAAAAAGTCTTTTCTAAAATGACGTCTTGCATATGACTCATAGAAATAGTAGATAGACTAGCTAGAATCAATAGATTAGAATTCTAGAATCATATGCAAGACGTCACATTCGAACTAGTGCTATTCTATTGATTCTATTAGAATCAAACAGAAAGTTTGATTCTAGATTCAAATAGATTTGAATCTATTTATTGAATAGTGAAAAAGTCTTTTCTAAAATGACGTCTTGCATATGACTCATAGAAATAGTAGATAGACTAGCTAGAATCAAACTTTCACTGTTCTATCTACTATTGATTCTAGCTGGTCTAGAATCAATAGATTAGAATTCTAGAACCATATGCAAGACGTCACATACGAACTAGTGCTATTCTATTGATTCTATTAGAATCAAACAGAAAGTTTGATTCTAGATTCAAATAGATTTGAATCTATTTATTGAATAGTGAAAAAGTCTTTTCTAAAATGACGTCTTGCATATGACTCATAGAAATAGTAGATAGACTAGCTAGAATCAATAGATTAGAATTCTAGAACCATATGCAAGATGTCACATACGAACTAGTGCTATTCTATTGATTCTATTAGAATCAAACAGAAAGTTTGATTCTAAATTCAAATAGATTTGAATCTATTTATTGAATAGTGAAAAAGTCTTTTCTAAAATGACGTCTTGCATATGACTCATAGAAATAGTAGATAGACTAGCTAGAATCAAACTTTCACTGTTCTATCTACTATTGATTCTAGCTGGTCTAGAATCAATAGATTAGAATTCTAGAACCATATGCAAGACGTCACATACGAACTAGTGCTATTCTATTGATTCTATTAGAATCAAACAGAAAGTTTGATTCTAGATTCAAATAGATTTGAATCTATTTATTGAATAGTGAAAAAGTCTTTTCTAAAATGACGTCTTGCATATGACTCATAGAAATAGTAGATATACTAGCTAGAATCAATAGATTAGAATTCTAGAACCATATGCAAGACGTCACATACGAACTAGTGCTATTCTATTGATTCTATTAGAATCAAACAGAAAGTTTGATTCTAGATTCAAATAGATTTGAATTTATTTATTGAATAGTGAAAAAGTCTTTTCTAAAATGACGTCTTGCATATGACTCATAGAAATAGTAGATAGACTAGCTAGAATCAAACTTTCACTGTTCTATCTACTATTGATTCTAGCTGGTCTAGAATCAATAGATTAGAATTCTAGAACTATATGCAAGACGTCACATACGAACTAGTGCTATTCTATTGATTCTAATAGAATCAAACAGAAAGTTTGATTCTAGATTCAAATAGATTTGAATCTATTTATTGAATAGTGAAAAAGTCTTTTCTAAAATGACGTCTTGCATATGACTCATAGAAATAGTAGATAGACTAGCTAGAATCAAACTTTCACTGTTCTATCTACTATTGATTCTAGCTGGTCTAGAATCAATAGATTAGAATTCTAGAACCATATGCAAGACGTCACATACGAACTAGTGCTATTCTATTGATTCTATTAGAATCAAACAGAAATTTTGATTCTAGATTCAAATAGATTTGAATCTATTTATTGAATAGTGAAAAAGTCTTTTCTAAAATGACGTCTTGCATATGACTCATAGAAATAGTAGATAGACTAGCTAGAATCAATAGATTAGAATTCTAGAACCATATGCAAGACGTCACATACGAACTAGTGCTATTCTATTGATACTATTAGAATCAAACAGAAAGTTTGATTCTAGATTCAAATAGATTTGAATCTATTTATTGAATAGTGAAAAAGTCTTTTCTAAAATGACGTCTTGTATATGACTCATAGAAATAGTAGATAGACTAGCTAGAATCAAACTTTCACTGTTCTATCTACTATTGATTCTAGCTGGTCTAGAATCAATAGATTAGAATTCTAGAACCATATGCAAGACGTCACATACGAACTAGTGCTATTCTATTGATTCTATTAGAATCAAACAGAAAGTTTGATTCTAGATTCAAATAGATTTGAATCTATTTATTGAATAGTGAAAAAGTCTTTTCTAAAATGACGTCTTGCATATGACTCATAGAAATAGTAGATAGACTAGCTAGAATCAAACTTTCACTGTTCTATCTACTATTGATTCTAGCTGGTCTAGAATCAATAGATTAGAATTCTAGAACCATATGCAAGACGTCACATACGAACTAGTGCTATTCTATTGATTCTATTAGAATTAAAAAGAAAGTTTGATTCTAGATTCAAATAGATTTGAATCTATTTATTGAATAGTGAAAAAGTCTTTTCTAAAATGACGTCTTGCATATGACTCATAGAAATAGTAGATATACTAGCTAGAATCAATAGATTAGAATTCTAGAACCATATGCAAGACGTCACATACGAACTAGTGCTATTCTATTGATTCTATTAGAATCAAACAGAAAGTTTCATTCTAGATTCAAATAGATTTGAATTTATTTATTGAATAGTGAAAAAGTCTTTTCTAAAATGACGTCTTGCATATGACTCATAGAAATAGTAGATAGACTAGCTAGAATCAAACTTTCACTGTTCTATCTACTATTGATTCTAGCTGGTCTAGAATCAATAGATTAGAATTCTAGAACTATATGCAAGACGTCACATACGAACTAGTGCTATTCTATTGATTCTATTAGAATCAAACAGAAAGTTTGATTCTAGATTCAAATAGATTTGAATCTATTTATTGAATAGTGAAAAAGTCTTTTCTAAAATGACGTCTTGCATATGACTCATAGAAATAGTAGATAGACTAGCTAGAATCAATAGATTAGAATTCTAGAACCATATGCAAGACGTCACATACGAACTAGTGCTATTCTATTGATTCTATTAGAATCAAACAGAAAGTTTGATTCTAGATTCAAATAAATTTGAATCTATTTATTGAATAGTGAAAAAGTCTTTTCTAAAATGACGTCTTGTATATGACTCATAGAAATAGTAGATAGACTAGCTAGAATCAAACTTTCACTGTTCTATCTACTATTGATTCTAGCTGGTCTAGAATCAATAGATTAGAATTCTAGAACCATATGCAAGACGTCACATACGAACTAGTGCTATTCTATTGATTCTATTAGAATCAAACAGAAAGTTTGATTCTAGATTCAAATAGATTTGAATCTATTTATTGAATAGTGAAAAAGTCTTTTCTAAAATGACATCTTGCATATGACTCATAGAAATAGTAGATAGACTAGCTAGAATCAATAGACTAGAATTCTAGAACCATATGCAAGACGTCACATACGAACTAGTGCTATTCTATTGATTCTATTAGAATCAAACAGAAAGTTTGATTCTAGATTCAAATAGATTTGAATCTATTTATTGAATAGTGAAAAAGTCTTTTCTAAAATGACGTCTTGCATATGACTCATAGAAATAGTAGATAGACTAGCTAGAATCAAACTTTCACTGTTCTATCTACTATTGATTCTAGCTGGTCTAGAATCAATAGATTAGAATTCTAGAACCATATGCAAGACGTCACATACGAACTAGTGCTATTCTATTGATTCTATTAGAATCAAACAGAAAGTTTGATTCTAGATTCAAATAGATTTGAATCTATTTATTGAATAGTGAAAAAGTCTTTTCTAAAATGACGTCTTGCATATGACTCATAGAAATAGTAGATATACTAGCTAGAATCAATAGATTAGAATTCTAGAACCATATGCAAGACGTCACATACGAACTAGTGCTATTCTATTGATTCTATTAGAATCAAACAGAAAGTTTGATTCTAGATTCAAATAGATTTGAATTTATTTATTGAATAGTGAAAAAGTCTTTTCTAAAATGACGTCTTGCATATGACTCATAGAAATAGTAGATACACTAGCTAGAATCAATAGATTAGAATTCTAGAACCATATGCAAGACGTCACATACGAACTAGTGCTATTCTATTGATTCTATTAGAATCAAACAGAAAGTTTGATTCTAGATTCAAATAGATTTGAATCTATTTATTGAATAGTGAAAAAGTCTTTTCTAAAATGACGTCTTGCATATGACTCATAGAAATAGTAGATAGACTAGCTAGAATCAAACTTTCACTGTTCTATCTACTATTGATTCTAGCTGGTCTAGAATCAATAGATTAGAATTCTAGAACCATATGCAAGACGTCACATACGAACTAGTGCTATTCTATTGATTCTATTAGAATCAAACAGAAAGTTTGATTCTAGATTCAAATAGATTTGAATCTATTTATTGAATAGTGAAAAAGTCTTTTCTAAAATGACGTCTTGCATATGACTCATAGAAATAGTAGATATACTAGCTAGAATCAATAGATTAGAATTCTAGAACCATATGCAAGACGTCACATACGAACTAGTGCTATTCTATTGATTCTATTAGAATCAAACAGAAAGTTTGATTCTAGATTCAAATAGATTTGAATTTATTTATTGAATAGTGAAAAAGTCTTTTCTAAAATGACGTCTTGCATATGACTCATAGAAATAGTAGATACACTAGCTAGAATCAATAGATTAGAATTCTAGAACCATATGCAAGACGTCACATACGAACTAGTGCTATTCTATTGATTCTATTAGAATCAAACAGAAAGTTTGATTCTAGATTCAAATAGATTTGAATCTATTTTTTGAATAGTGAAAAAGTCTTTTCTAAAATGACGTCTTGCATATGACTCATAGAAATAGTAGATAGACTAGCTAGAATCAAACTTTCACTGTTCTATCTACTATTGATTCTAGCTGGTCTAGAATCAATAGATTAGAATTCTAGAACCATATGCAAGACGTCACATACGAACTAGTGCTATTCTATTGATTCTATTAGAATCAAACAGAAAGTTTGATTCTAGATTCAAATAGATTTGAATCTATTTATTGAATAGTGAAAAAGTCTTTTCTAAAATGACGTCTTGCATATGACTCATAGAAATAGTAGATAGACTAGCTAGAATCAATAGATTAGATTTCTAGAACCATATGCAAGACGTCACATACGAACTAGTGCTATTCTATTGATACTATTAGAATCAAACAGAAAGTTTGATTCTAGATTCAAATAGATTTGAATCTATTTATTGAATAGTGAAAAACTCTTTTCTAAAATGACGTCTTGTATATGACTCATAGAAATAGTAGATAGACTAGCTAGAATCAAACTTTCACTGTTCTATCTACTATTGATTCTAGCTGGTCTAGAATCAATAGATTAGAATTCTAGAACCATATGCAAGACGTCACATACGAACTAGTGCAATTCTATTGATTCTATTAGAATCAAACAGAAAGTTTGATACTAGATTCAAATAGATTTGAATCTATTTATTGAATAGTGAAAAAGTCTTTTCTAAAATGACGTCTTGCATATGACTCATAGAAATAGTAGATAGACTAGCTAGAATCAAACTTTCACTGTTCTATCTACTATTGATTCTAGCTGGTCTAGAATCAATAGATTAGAATTCTAGAACCATATGCAAGACGTCACATACGAACTAGTGCTATTCTATTGATTCTATTAGAATCAAACAGAAAGTTTGATTCTAGATTCAAATAGATTTGAATCTATTCTTTGAATAGTGAAAAAGTCTTTTCTATAATGACGTCTTGCATATGACTCATAGAAATAGTAGATATACTAGCTAGAATCAATAGATTAGAATTCTAGAACCATATGCAAGACGTCACATACGAACTAGTGCTATTCTATTGATTCTATTAGAATCAAACAGAAAGTTTGATTCTAGATTCAAATAGATTTGAATTTATTTATTGAATAGTGAAAAAGTGTTTTCTAAAATGACGTCTTGCATATGACTCATAGAAATAGTAGATAGACTAGCTAGAATCAAACTTTCACTGTTCTATCTACTATTGATTCTAGCTGGTCTAGAATCAATAGATTAGAATTCTAGAACCATATGCAAGACGTCACATACGAACTAGTGCTATTCTATTGATTCTATTAGAATCAAACAGAAAGTTTGATTCTAGATTCAAATAGATTTGAATCTATTTATTGAATAGTGAAAAAGTCTTTTCTAAAATGACGTCTTGCATATGACTCATAGAAATAGTAGATAGACTAGCTAGAATCAATAGATTAGAATTCTAGAACCATATGCAAGACGTCACATACGAACTAGTGCTATTCTATTGATTCTATTAGAATCAAACAGAAAGTTTGATTCTAGATTCAAATAAATTTGAATCTATTTATTGAATAGTGAAAAAGTCTTTTCTAAAATGACGTCTTGCATATGACTCATAGAAATAGTAGATAGACTAGCTAGAATCAAACTTCCACTGTTCTATCTACTATTGATTCTAGCTGGTCCAGAATCAACAGATTAGAATTCTAGAACCATATGCAAGACGTCACATACGAACTAGTACTATTCTATTGATTCTATTAGAATCAAACAGAAAGTTTGATTCTAGATTCAAATAGATTTGAATCTATTTACTGAATAGTGAAAAAGTCTTTTCTAAAATGACATCTTGCATATGACTCATAGAAATAGTAGATAGACTAGCTAGAATCAATAGACTAGAATTCTAGAACCATATGCAAGACGTCACATACGAACTAGTGCTATTCTATTGATTCTATTAGAGTCAAACAGAAAGTTTGATTCTAGATTCAAATAGATTTGAATCTATTTATTGAATAGTGAAAAAGTCTTTTCTAAAATGACGTCTTGCATATGACTCATAGAAATAGTAGATAGACTAGCTAGAATCAAACTTTCACTGTTCTATCTACTATTGATTCTAGCTGGTCTAGAATCAATAGATTAGAATTCTAGAACCATATGCAAGACGTCACATACGAACTAGTGCTATTCTATTGATTCTATTAGAATCAAACAGAAAGTTTGATTCTAGATTCAAATAGATTTGAATCTATTTATTGAATAGTGAAAAAGTCTTTTCTAAAATGACGTCTTGCATATGACTCATAGAAATAGTAGATAGACTAGCTAGAATCAAACTTTCACTGTTCTATCTACTATTGATTCTAGCTGGTCTAGAATCAATAGATTAGA
Source organism: Artemia franciscana (assembly GCF_032884065.1). Classification (NCBI taxonomy): domain Eukaryota; kingdom Metazoa; phylum Arthropoda; class Branchiopoda; order Anostraca; family Artemiidae; genus Artemia; species Artemia franciscana. The sequence goes on from NW_027065038.1 coordinate 11,587, forward strand.
ATTCTAGAATCATATGCAAGACGTCACATACGAACTAGTGCTATTCTATTGATTCTATTAGAATCAAACAGAAAGTTTGATTCTAGATTCAAATAGATTTGAATCTATTTATTGAATTGTGAAAAAGTCTTTTCTAAAATGACGTCTTGCATATGACTCATAGAAATAGTAGATAGACTAGCTAGAATCAATAGATTAGAATTCTAGAACCATATGCAAGACGTCACATACGAACTAGTGCTATTCTATTGATACTATTAGAATCAAACAGAAAGTTTGATTCTAGATTCAAATAGATTTGAATCTATTTATTGAATAGTGAAAAACTCTTTTCTAAAATGACGTCTTGTATATGACTCATAGAAATAGTAGATAGACTAGCTAGAATCAAACTTTCACTGTTCTATCTACTATTGATTCTAGCTGGTCTAGAATCAATAGATTAGAATTCTAGAACCATATGCAAGACGTCACATACGAACTAGTGCAATTCTATTGATTCTATTAGAATCAAACAGAAAGTTTGATACTAGATTCAAATAGATTTGAATCTATTTATTGAATAGTGAAAAAGTCTTTTCTAAAATGACGTCTTGCATATGACTCATAGAAATAGTAGATAGACTAGCTAGAATCAAACTTTCACTGTTCTATCTACTATTGATTCTAGCTGGTCTAGAATCAATAGATTAGAATTCTAGAACCATATGCAAGACGTCACATACGAACTAGTGCTATTCTATTGATTCTATTAGAATCAAACAGAAAGTTTGATTCTAGATTCAAATAGATTTGAATCTATTTTTTGAATAGTGAAAAAGTCTTTTCTATAATGACGTCTTGCATATGACTCATAGAAATAGTAGATATACTAGCTAGAATCAATAGATTAGAATTCTAGAACCGTATGCAAGACGTCACATACGAACTAGTGCTATTCTATTGATTCTATTAGAATCAAACAGAAAGTTTGATTCTAGATTCAAATAGATTTGAATTTATTTATTGAATAGTGAAAAAGTCTTTTCTAAAATGACGTCTTGCATATGACTCATAGAAATAGTAGATAGACTAGCTAGAATCAAACTTTCACTGTTCTATCTACTATTGATTCTAGCTGGTCTAGAATCAATAGATTAGAATTCTAGAACCATATGCAAGACGTCACATACGAACTAGTGCTATTCTATTGATTCTATTAGAATCAAACAGAAAGTTTGATTCTAGATTCAAATAGATTTGAATCTATTTATTGAATAGTGAAAAAGTCTTTTCTAAAATGACGTCTTGCATATGACTCATAGAAATAGTAGATAGACTAGCTAGAATCAATAGATTAGAATTCTAGAACCATATGCAAGACGTCACATACGAACTAGTGCTATTCTATTGATTCTATTAGAATCAAACAGAAAGTTTGATTCTAGATTCAAATAAATTTGAATCTATTTATTGAATAGTGAAAAAGTCTTTTCTAAAATGACGTCTTGCATATGACTCATAGAAATAGTAGATAGACTAGCTAGAATGAAACTTCCACTGTTCTATCTACTATTGATTCTAGCTGGTCCAGAATCAACAGATTAGAATTCTAGAACCATATGCAAGACGTCACATACGAACTAGTACTATTCTATTGATTCTATTAGAATCAAACAGAAAGTTTGATTCTAGATTCAAATAGATTTGAATCTATTTATTGAATAGTGAAAAAGTCTTTTCTAAAATGACATCTTGCATATGACTCATAGAAATAGTAGATAGACTAGCTAGAATCAATAGACTAGAATTCTAGAACCATATGCAAGACGTCACATACGAACTAGTGCTATTCTATTGATTCTATTAGAGTCAAACAGAAAGTTTGATTCTAGATTCAAATAGATTTGAATCTATTTATTGAATAGTGAAAAAGTCTTTTCTAAAATGACGTCTTGCATATGACTCATAGAAATAGTAGATAGACTAGCTAGAATCAAACTTTCACTGTTCTATCTACTATTGATTCTAGCTGGTCTAGAATCAATAGATTAGAATTCTAGAACCATATGCAAGACGTCACATACGAACTAGTGCTATTCTATTGATTCTATTAGAATCAAACAGAAAGTTTGATTCTAGATTCAAATAGATTTGAATCTATTTATTGAATAGTGAAAAAGTCTTTTCTAAAATGACGTCTTGCATATGACTCATAGAAATAGTAGATATACTAGCTAGAATCAATAGATTAGAATTCTAGAACCATATGCAAGACGTCACATACGAACTAGTGCTATTCTATTGATTCTATTAGCATCAAATAGAAAGTTTGATACTAGATTCAAATAGATTTGAATTTATTTATTGAATAGTGAAAAAGTCTTTTCTAAAATGACGTCTTGCATATGACTCATAGAAATAGTAGATAGACTAGCTAGAATCAAACTTTCACTGTTCTATCTACTATTGATTCTAGCTGGTCTAGAATCAATAGATTAGAATTCTAGAACCATATGCAAGACGTCACATACGAACTAGTGCTATTCTATTGATTCTATTAGAATCAAACAGAAAGTTTGATTCTAGATTCAAATAGATTTGAATCTATTTATTGAATAGTGAAAAAGTCTTTTCTAAAATGACGTCTTGCATATGACTCATAGAAATAGTAGATAGACTAGCTAGAATCAAACTTTCACTGTTCTATCTACTATTGATTCTAGCTGGTCTAGAATCAATAGATTAGAATTCTAGAACCATATGCAAGACGTCACATACGAACTAGTGCTATTCTATTGATTCTATTAGAATCAAACAGAAAGTTTGATTCTAGATTCAAATAGATTTGAATCTATTTATTGAATAGTGAAAAAGTCTTTTCTAAAATGACGTCTTGCATATGACTCATAGAAATAGTAGATAGACTAGCTAGAATCAATAGATTAGAATTCTAGAACCATATGCAAGACGTCACATACGAACTAGTGCTATTCTATTGATACTATTAGAATCAAACAGAAAGTTTGATTCTAGATTCAAATAGATTTGAATCTATTTATTGAATAGTGAAAAAGTCTTTTCTAAAATGACGTCTTGTATATGACTCATAGAAATAGTAGATAGACTAGCTAGAATCAAACTTTCACTGTTCTATCTACTATTGATTCTAGCTGGTCTAGAATCAATAGATTAGAATTCTAGAACCATATGCAAGACGTCACATACGAACTAGTGCTATTCTATTGATTCTATTAGAATCAAACAGAAAGTTTGATTCTAGATTCAAATAGATTTGAATCTATTTATTGAATAGTGAAAAAGTCTTTTCTAAAATGACGTCTTGCATATGACTCATAGAAATAGTAGATAGACTAGCTAGAATCAAACTTTCACTGTTCTATCTACTATTGATTCTAGCTGGTCTAGAATCAATAGATTAGAATTCTAGAACCATATGCAAGACGTCACATACGAACTAGTGCTATTCTATTGATTCTATTAGAATCAAACAGAAAGTTTGATTCTAGATTCAAATAGATTTGAATCTATTTATTGAATAGTGAAAAAGTCTTTTCTAAAATGACGTCTTGCATATGACTCATAGAAATAGTAGATATACTACCTAGAATCAATAGATTAGAATTCTAGAACCATATGCAAGACGTCACATACGAACTAGTGCTATTCTATTGATTCTATTAGAATCAAACAGAAAGTTTGATTCTAGATTCAAATAGATTTGAATTTTTTTATTGAATAGTGAAAAAGTCTTTTCTAAAATGACGTCTTGCATATGACTCATAGAAATAGTAGATAGACTAGCTAGAATCAAACTTTCACTGTTCTATCTACTATTGATTCTAGCTGGTCTAGAATCAATAGATTAGAATTCTAGAACCATATGCAAGACGTCACATACGAACTAGTGCTATTCTATTGATTCTATTAGAATCAAACAGAAAGTTTGATTCTAGATTCAAATAGATTTGAATCTATTTATTGAATAGTGAAAAAGTCTTTTCTAAAATGACGTCTTGCATATGACTCATAGAAATAGTAGATAGACTAGCTAGAATCAATAGATTAGAATTCTAGAACCATATGCAAGACGTCACATACGAACTAGTGCTATTCTATTGATTCTATTAGAATCAAACAGAAAGTTTGATTCTAGATTCAAATAAATTTGAATCTATTTATTGAATAGTGAAAAAGTCTTTTCTAAAATGACGTCTTGCATATGACTCATAGAAATAGTAGATAACCTAGCTAGAATCAAACTTCCACTGTTCTATCTACTATTGATTCTAGCTGGTCAAGAATCAACAGATTAGAATTCTAGAACCATATGCAAGACGTCACATACGAACTAGTACTATTCTATTGATTCTATTAGAATCAAACAGAAAGTTTGATTCTAGATTCAAATAGATTTGAATCTATTTATTGAATAGTGAAAAAGTCTTTTCTAAAATGACGTCTTGTATAAGACTCATAGAAATAGTAGATAGACTAGCTAGAATCAATAGATTAGAATTCTAGAACCATATGCAAGACGTCACATACGAACTAGTGCTATTCTATTGATTCTATTAGAATCAAACAGAAAGTTTGATTCTAGATTCAAATAGATTTGAATCTATTTATTGAATAGTGAAAAAGTCTTTTCTAAAATGACGTCTTGCATATGACTCATAGAAATAGTAGATGGACTAGCTAGAATCAAACTTTCACTGTTCTATCTACTATTGATTCTAGCTGGTCTAGAATCAATAGATTAGAATTCTAGAACCATATGCAAGACGTCACATACGAACTAGTGCTATTCTATTGATTCTATTAGAATCAAACAGAAAGTTTGATTCTAGATTCAAATAGATTTGAATCTATTTATTGAATAGTGAAAAAGTCTTTTCTAAAATGACGTCTTGCATATGACTCATAGAAATAGTAGATAGACTAGCTAGAATCAATAGATTAGAATTCTAGAACCATATGCAAGACGTCACATACGAACTAGTGCTATTCTATTGATTCTATTAGAATCAAACAGAAAGTTTGATTCTAGATTCATATAGATTTGAATCTATTTATTGAATAGTGAAAAAGTCTTTTCTAAAATGACGTCTTGCATATGACTCATAGAAATAGTAGATAGACTAGCTAGAATCAAACTTTCACTGTTCTATCTACTATTGATTCTAGCTGGTCTAGAATCAATAGATTAGAATTCTAGAACCATATGCAAGACGTCACATACGAACTAGTGCTATTCTATTGATTCTATTAGAATCAAACAGAAAGTTTGATTCTAGATTCAAATAGATTTGAATCTATTTATTGAATAGTGAAAAAGTCTTTTCTAAAATGACGTCTTGCATATGACTCATAGAAATAGTAGATAGACTAGCTAGAATCAATAGATTAGAATTCTAGAACCATATGCAAGACGTCACATACGAACTAGTGCTATTCTATTGATTCTATTAGAATCAAACAGAAAGTTTGATTCTAGATTCAAATAGATTTGAATCTATTTATTGAATAGTGAAAAAGTCTTTTCTAAAATGACGTCTTGCATATGACTCATAGAAATAGTAGATAGACTAGCTAGAATCAAACTTTCACTGTTCTATCTACTATTGATTCTAGCTGGTCTAGAATCAATAGATTAGAATTCTAGAACCATATGCAAGACGTCACATACTAACTAGTGCTCTTCTATTGATTCTATTAGAATCAAACAGAAAGTTTGATTTTAGATTCAAATTGATTTGAATCTATTTATTGAATAGTGAAAAAGTCTTTTCTAAAATGACGTCTTGCATATGACTCATAGAAATAGTAGATAGACTAGCTAGAATCAATAGATTAGAATTCTAGAACCATATGCAAGACGTCACATACGAACTAGTGCTATTCTATTGATTCTATTAGAATCAAACAGAAAGTTTGATTCTAGATTCAAATAGATTTGAATCTATTTATTGAAGAGTGAAAAAGTCTTTTCTAAAATGACGTCTAGCGTATGACTCATAGAAATAGTAGATAGACTAGCTAGAATCAAACTTTCACTGTTCTATCTACTATTGATTCTAGCTGGTCTAGAATCAATAGATTAGAATTCTAGAACCATATGCAAGACGTCACATACGAACTAGTGCTATCCTATTGATTCTATTAGAATCAAACAGAAAGTTTGATTCTAGATTCAAATAGATTTGAATCTATTTATTGAATGGTGAAAAAGTCTTTTCTAAAATGACGTCTTGCATATGACTCATAGAAATAGTAGATAGACTAGCTAGAATCAATAGATTAGAATTCTAAAACCATATGCAAGACGTCACATACGAACTAGTGCTATTCTATTGATTCTATTAGAATCAAACAGAAAGTTTGATTCTAGATTCAAATAGATTTGAATCTATTTATTGAATAGTGAAAAAGTCTTTTCTAAAATGACGTCTTGCATATGACTCATAGAAATAGTAGATAGACTAGCTAGAATCAAACTTTCACTGTTCTATCTACTATTGATTCTAGCTGGTCTAGAATCAATAGATTAGAATTCTAGAACCATATGCAAGACGTCACATACGAACTAGTGCTATTCTATTGATTCTATTAGAATCAAACAGAAAGTTTGATTCTAGATTCAAATAGATTTGAATCTATTTATTGAATAGTGAAAAAGTCTTTTCTAAAATGACGTCTTGCATATGACTCATAGAAATAGTAGATAGACTAGCTAGAATCAAACTTTCACTGTTCTATCTACTATTGATTCTAGCTGGTCTAGAATCAATAGATTAGAATTCTAGAACCATATGCAAGACGTCACATACGAACTAGTACTATTCTATTGATTCTATTAGAATCAAACAGAAAGTTTGATTCTAGATTCAAATAGATTTGAATCTATTTGTTGAATAGTGAAAAAGTCTTTTCTAAAATGACGTCTTGCATATGACTCATAGAAATAGTAGATAGACTAGCTAGAATCAATAGATTAGAATTCTAGAACCATATGCAAGACGTCACATACGAACTAGTGCTATTCTATTGATTCTATTAGAATCAAACAGAAAGTTTGATTCTATTTTCAAATAGATTTGAATCTATTTATTGAATAGTGAAAAAGTCTTTTCTAAAATGACGTCTTGCATATGACTCATAGAAATAGTGGATAGACTAGCTAGAATCAAACTTTCACTGTTCTATCTACTATTGATTCTAGCTGGTCTAGAATCAATAGATTAGAATTCTAGAACCATATGCAAGACGTCACATACGAACTAGTGCTATTCTATTGATTCTAATAGAATCAAACAGAAAGTTTCATTCTAGATTCAAATAGATTTGAATCTATTTATTGAATAGTGAAAAAGTCTTTTCTAAAATGACGTCTTGCATATGACTCATAGAAATAGTAGATAGACTAGCTAGAATCAATAGATTAGAATTCTAGAACCATATGCAAGACGTCACATACAAACTAGTGCTATTCTATTGATTCTATTAGAATCAAACAGAAAGTTTGATTCTAGATTCAAATAGATTTGAATCTATTTATTGAATAGTGAAAAAGTCTTTTCTAAAATGACGTCTTGCATATGACTCATAGAAATAGTAGATAGACTAGCTAGAATCAAACTGTCACTGTTCTATCTACTATTGATTCTAGCTGGTCTAGAATCAATAGATTAGAATTCTAGAACCATATGCAAGACGTCACATACGAACTAGTGCTATTCTATTGATTCTATTAGAATCAAACAGAAAGTTTGATTCTAGATTCAAATAGATTTGAATCTATTTATTGAATAGTGAAAAAGTCTTTTCTAAAATGACGTCTTGCATATGACTCATAGAAATAGTAGATAGACTAGCTAGAATCAAACTTTCACTGTTCTATCTACTATTGATTCTAGCTGGTCTAGAATCAATAGATTAGAATTCTAGAACCATATGCAAGACGTCACATACGAACTAGTGCTATTCTATTGATTCTATTAGAATCAAACAGAAAGTTTGATTCTAGATTCAAATAGATTTGAATCTATTTATTGAATAGTGAAAAAGTCTTTTCTAAAATGACGTCTTGCATATGACTCATAGAAATAGTAGATAGACTAGCTAGAATCAAACTTTCACTGTTCTATCTACTATTGATTCTAGCTGGTCTAGAATCAATAGATTAGAATTCTAGAACCATATGCAAGACGTCACATACGAACTAGTGCTATTCTATTGATTCTATTAGAATCAAACAGAAAGTTTGATTCTAGATTCAAATAGATTTGAATCTATTTATTGAATAGTGAAAAAGTCTTTTCTAAAATGACGTCTTGCATATGACTCATAGAAATAGTAGATAGACTAGCTAGAATCAATAGATTAGAATTCTAGAACCATATGCAAGACGTCACATACGAACTAGTGCTATTCTATTGATTCTATTAGAATCAAACAGAAAGTTTGATTCTAGATTCAAATAGATTTGAATCTATTTATTGAATAGTGAAAAAGTCTTTTCTAAAATGACGTCTTGCATATGACTCATAGAAATAGTAGATAGACTAGCTAGAATCAAACTTTCACTGTTCTATCTACTATTGATTCTAGCTGGTCTAGAATCAATAGATTAGAATTCTAGAACCATATGCAAGACGTCACATGCGGACTAGTGCTATTCTATTGATTCTATTAGAATCAAACAGAAAGTTTGATTCTAGATTCAAATAGATTTGAATCTATTTATTGAATAGTGAAAAAGTCTTTTCTAAAATGACGTCTTGCATATGACTCATAGAAATAGTAGATAGACTAGCTAGAATCAATAGATTAGAATTCTAGAACCATATGCAAGACGTCACATACGAACTAGTGCTATTCTATTGATTCTATTAGAATCAAACAGAAAGTTTGATTCTAGATTCAAATAGATTTGAATCTATTTATTGAATAGTGAAAAAGTCTTTTCTAAAATGACGTCTTGCATATGACTCATAGAAATAGTAGATAGATTAGCTAGAATCAAACTTTCACTGTTCTATCTACTATTGATTCTAGCTGGTCTAGAATCAATAGATTAGAATTCTAGAACCATATGCAAGACGTCACATACGAACTAGTGCTATTCTATTGATTCTATTAGAATCAAACAGAAAGTTTGATTCTAGATTCAAATAGATTTGAATCTATTTATTGAATGGTGAAAAAGTCTTTTCTAAAATGACGTCTTGCATATGATTCATAGAAATAGTAGATAGACTAGCTAGAATCAATAGATTAGAATTCTAGAACCATATGCAAGACGTCACATACGAACTAGTGCTATTCTATTGATTCTATTAGAATCAAACAGAAAGTTTGATTGTAGATTCAAATCGATTTGAATCTATTTATTGAATAGTGAAAAAGTCTTTTCTAAAATGACGTCTTGCATATGACTCATAGAAATAGTAGATAGACTAGCTAGAATCAAACTTTCACTGTTCTATCTACTATTGATTCTAGCTGGTCTAGAATCAATAGATTAGAATTCTAGAACCATATGCAAGACGTCACATACGAACTAGTGCTATTCTATTGATTCTATTAGAATCAAACAGAAAGTTTGATTCTAGATTCAAATAGATTTGAATCTATTTATTGAATAGTGAAAAAGTCTTTTCTAAAATGACGTCTTGAATATGACTCATAGAAATAGTAGATAGACTAGCTAGAATCAATAGATTAGAATTCTAGAACCATATGCAAGACGTCACATACGAACTAGTGCTATTCTATTGATTCTATTAGAATCAAACAGAAAGTTTGATTCTAGATTCAAATAGATTTGAATCTATTTATTGAATAGTGAAAAAGTCTTTTCTAAAATGACGTCTTGCATATGACTCATAGAAATAGTAGATAGACTAGCTAGAATCAATAGATTAGAATTCTAGAACCATATGCAAGACGTCACATACGAACTAGTGCTATTCTATTGATTCTATTAGAATCAAACAGAAAGTTTGATTCTAGATTCAAATAGATTTAAATCTATTTATTGAATAGTGAAAAAGTCTTTTCTAAAATGGCGTCTTGCATATGACTCATAGAAATAGTAGATAGACTAGCTAGAATCAAACTTTCACTGTTCTATCTACTATTGATTCTAGCTGGTCTAGAATCAATAGATTAGAATTCTATAACCATATGCAAGACGTCACATACGAACTAGTGCTATTCTATTGATTCTATTAGAATCAAACAGAAAGTTTGATTCTAGATTCAAATAGATTTGAATCTATTTATTGAATAGTGAAAAAGTCTTTTCTAAAATGACGTCTTGCATATGACTCATAGAAATAGTAGATAGACTAGCTAGAATCAATAGATTAGAATTCTAGAACCATATGCAAGACGTCACATACGAACTAGTGCTATTCTATTGATTCTATTAGAATCAAACAGAAAGTTTGATTCTAGATTCAAATAGATTTGAATCTATTTATTGAATAGTGAAAAAGTCTTTTCTAAAATGACGTCTTGCATATGACTCATAGAAAAAGTAGATAGACTAGCTAGAATCAAACTTTCACTGTTCTATCTACTATTGATTCTAGCTGGTCTAGAATCAACAGATTAGAATTCTAGAACCATATGCAAGACGTCACATACGAACTAGTGCTATTCTATTGATTCTATTAGAATCAAACAGAAAGTTTGATTCTAGATTCAAATAGATTTGAATCTATTTATTGAATAGTGAAAAAGTCTTTTCTAAAATGACGTCTTGCATATGACTCATAGAAATAGTAGATAGACTAGCTAGAATCAAACTTTCACTGTTCTATCTACTATTGATTCTAGCTGGTCTAGAATCAATAGATTAGAATTCTAGAACCATATGCAAGACGTCACATACGAACTAGTGCTATTCTATTGATTCTATTAGAATCAAACAGAAAGTTTGATTCTAGATTCAAATAGATTTGAATCTATTTATTGAATAGTGAAAAAGTCTTTTCTAAAATGACGTCTTGCATATGACTCATAGAAATAGTAGATAGACTAGCTAGAATCAAACTTTCACTGTTCTATCTACTATTGATTCTAGCTGGTCTAGAATCAATAGATTAGAATTCTAGAACCATATGCAAGACGTCACATACGAACTAGTGCTATTCTATTGATTCTATTAGAATCAAACAGAAAGTTTGATTCTAGATTCAAATAGATTTGAATCTATTTATTGAATAGTAAAAAAGTCTTTTCTAAAATGACGTCTTGCATATGACTCATAGAAATAGTAGATAGACTAGCTAGAATCAATAGATTAGAATTCTAGAACCATATGCAAGACGTCACATACGAACTAGTGCTATTCTATTGATTCTATTAGAATCAAACAGAAAGTTTGATTCTAGATTCAAATAGATTTGAATCTATTTATTGAATAGTGAAAAAGTCTTTTCTAAAATGACGTCTTGCATATGACTCATAGAAATAGTAGATATACTAGCTAGAATCAAACTTTCACTGTTCTATCTACTATTGATTCTAGCTGGTCTAGAATCAACAGATTAGAATTCTAGAACCATTTGCAAGACGTCACATACGAACTAGTGCTATTCTATTGATTCTATTAGAATCAAACAGAAAGTTTGATTCTAGATTCAAATAGATTTGAATCTATTTATTGAATAGTGAAAAAGTCTTTTCTAAAATGACATCTTGCATATGACTCATAGAAATAGTAGATAGACTAGCTAGAATCAATAGATTAGAATTCTAGAACCATATGCAAGACGTCACATACGAACTAGTGCTATTCTATTGATTCTATTAGAATCAAACAGAAAGTTTGATTCTAGATTCAAATAGATTTGAA
>NW_027065039.1:0-23456 GCF_032884065.1 Artemia franciscana
CGTAGCTATTACCCTCGAAAACTAAAACTTTTGAAATAGGAAAAGAGCCTTTAGTCACATTCTTTACCATGTACAATCATAAAATAGTCTAAAATCTTCATTTTTTCAACATACGTAGCTATTACCCTCGAAAACTAAAACTTTTGAAATATGAAAAGAGCCTTTATTCACATTCTTTACCATTTGCAATCATAAAATAGTCTAATATCTTCATTTTTTAAACAGACCTAGCTATTACCCTCGAAAACTAAAACTTTGAAATAGGAAAAGAGCCTTTAATCACATTCTTTACCATGTGCAATCATAAAATAGTCTAATATCTTCATTTTTTCAACATACGTAGCTATTACCCTTGAAAACTAAAACTTTTGAAATAGGAAAAGAGCCTTTAATCACATTCTTACTATTTGCAATCATAAAATAGTCAAATATCTTCATTTTTTCAACATACATAGCTATTACCCTCGAAAACTAAAACTTTTGAAATAGGAAAAGAGCCTTTAATCACATTATCTACCATGTGCAATCATAAAATAGCCTAATATCTTCACTTTTTCAACATACGTAGCTATTACCCTCGAAAACTAAAACTTTTAAAATAGGAAAAGAGCCTTTAATCACATTCTTTACCATGTGCAGTCATAAAATAGTCTAATATCTTCATTTTTTCAACATACGTAGCTATTACCCTCGAAAACTAAAACTTTTGAAATAGGAAAAGAGCCTTTAATCACATTCTTTACCATTTGCAATCATAAAATAGTCTAATATCTTCATTTTTTCAACATACGTAGCTATTACCCTCGAAAATTAAAACTTTTGACATAGGAAAAGAGCCTTTAATCACATTCTTTACCATTTGCAATCATAAAATAGTCTAATATCTTCATTTTTTCAACATACGTAGCTATTACACTCAAAAACTCAAACTTTTGACATAGGAAAAGAGCCTTCAATCACATTCTTTACCATGTGCAATCATAAAATTGTCTAATATCTTCATTTTTTCCACAGACAAAGCTATTACCCTCGAAAACAAAAACTTTTGAAATAGGAAAAGAGCCTTTAATCACATTCTTTACTATTTGCAATCATAAAATAGTCAAATATCTTCATTTTTTAAACATACGCAGCTATTACCCTCGAAAACTAAAACTGTTGAAATAGGAAAACAGCCTTTAATCACATTCTTTACCATTTGCAATCATAAAATAGTCTAATATCTTCATTTTTTCAACATACGTAGCTATTATCCTCGAAAACTAAAACATTTGAAATAGGAAAAGAGCCTTTAATCACATTCTTTACCATTTGCAATCATAAAATAGTCTAATATCTTCATTTTTTCAACATACGTAGATATTACCCTCGAAAACTAAAACTTTTGAAATAGGAAAAGAGCCTTTAATCACATTCTTTACCATTTGCAATCATAAAATAGTATAATATCTTCATTTTTTCAACATACGTAGCTATTACCCTCGAAAACTAAAACTTTTGAAATAGGAAAAGAGCCTTTAATCACATTCTTTCCCATTTGCAATCATAAAATAGTCTAATATCTTCATTTTTTCAACATACGTAGCTATTACCCTCGAAAACTAAAACTTTTGACATAGGAAAAGAGCCTTTAATTACATTCTTTACCATTTGCAATCATGAAATAGTCTAATATCTTCATTTTTTCAACATACGTAGCTATTACCCTCGAAAACTAGAACTTTTGAAATAGGAAAAGAGCCTTTAATCATATTCTTTACCATGTGCAATCATAAAATAGTCTAATATCTTCATTTTTTCAACATACGTAGCTATTATCCTCGAAAACTAAAATTTTTGAAATAGGAAAAGAGCCTTTAATCACATTCTTTACCATTTGCAATCATAAAATAGTCTAATATCTTCATTTTTTCAACATACTTAGCTATAGCCCTCGAAAACTAAAACTTTTGACATAGGAAAAGAGCCTTTAATCACATTCTTTACTCTTTTCTTATTTTAAAAGTTTTAGTTTTCTAGGGTAATAGCTATGTATGTTGAAAAAATGAAGATATTAGACTTTTTTATGATTGCAAATGGTAAAGAATGTGATTAAAGGCTCTTTTCCTATGTCAAAAGTTTTAGTTTTCGAGGGTAATAGCTACGTATGTTGAAAAAATGAAGATATTAGACTATTTTATGATTGCAAATGGTAAAGAATGTGATTAAAGGCTCTTTTCCTATTTCAAAAGTTTTAGTTTTCGAGGGTAATAGCTACGTATGTTGAAAAAATGAAGATATTAGACTATTTTATGACTGCACATGGTAAAGAATGTGATTAAAGGCTCTTTTCCTATTTTAAAAGTTTTAGTTTTCGAGGGTAATAGCTACGTATGTTGAAAAAGTGAAGATATTAGGCTATTTTATGATTGCACATGGTAGATAATGTGATTAAAGGCTCTTTTCCTATTTCAAAAGTTTTAGTTTTCGAGGGTAATAGCTACGTATGTTGAAAAAAATGAAGATATTAGACTATTTTATGATTGCACATGGTAAAGAATGTGATTAAAGGCTCTTTTCCTATTTTAAAAGTTTTAGTTTTCGAGGGTAATAGCTACGTATGTTGAAAAAATGAAGATATTAGACTATTTTATTATTGCACATGGTAAAGAATGTGATTAAAGGCTCTTTTCCTATTTCAAAAGTTTTAGTTTTCAAGGGTAATAACTACGTATGTTGAAAAAAATGAAGATATTAGACTATTTTATGATTGCAAATGGTAAAGAATGTGATTAAAGGCTCTTTTCCTATTTCAAAAGTTTTAGTTTTCGAGGGTAATAGCTACGTATGTTGAAAAAAATGAAGATATTACACAATTTTATGATTGCACATGGTAAAAAATGTGATTAAAGGCTCTTTTCCTATTTCAAAAGTTTTAGTTTTCGAGGGTAATAGCTACGTATGTTGAAAAAATGAAGATATTAGAGTATTAATGATTGCAGATGGTAAAGAATGTGATTAAAGGCTCTTTTCCTATTTCAAAAGTTTTAGTTTTCGAGGGTAATAGCTACGTATGTTGAAAAAATGAAGATATTAGACTATTTTATGATTGCACATGGTAAAGAATGTAATTAAAGGCTCTTTTCCTATTTCCTATTTCAAAAGTTTTAGTTATCGAGGGTAATAGCTACGTATGTTGAAAAAATGAAGATATTAGACTATTTTATGATTGCACATGGTAAAGATTGTGATTAAAGGCTCTTTTCCTATTTCAAAAGTTTTAGTTTTCGAGGGTAATAGCTACGTATGTTGAAAAAATGAAGATATTAGACAATTTTATGATTGCACATGGTAAAGAATGTGATTAAAGGATCTTTTCCTATTTCAAAAGTTTTGATTTTCGAGGGTAATAGCTACGTATGTTGAAAAAATGAAGATATTAGACAATTTTATGATTGCACATGGTAAAGAATGTGATTAAAGGCTCTTTTCATATTTCAAAAGTTTTAGTTTTCGAGGGTAATAGCTACGTATGTTGAAAAAATGAAGATATTAGACTATTTTATGATTGCACATGGTAAAGAATGTGATTAAAGGCTCTTTTCTTATTTCAAAAGTTTTAGTTTTCGAGGGTAATAGCTTTGTCTGTGGAAAAATGAAGATATTAGACAATTTTATGATTGCACATGGTAAAGAATGTGATTAAAGGCTCTTTTCCTATTTCAAAAGTTTTAGTTTTCAAGGGTAATAGCTACGTATGTTGAAAAAATGAAGATATTAGACTATTTTATGATTGCAAATGGTAAAGAATGTTATTTAAGGCTCTTTTCCTATTTCAAAAGTTTTAGTTTTCGAGGGTAATAGCTACGTATGTTGAAAAAATGAAGATATTAGACTATTTTATGATTGCAAATGGTAAGGAATGTGATTAAAGGCTCTTTTCCTATGTCAAAAGTTTTAGTTTTCGAGGGTAATAACTACGTATGTTGAAAAAATGAAGATATTAGACAATTTTATGATTGCACATGGTAAAGAATGTGATTAAAGGCTCTTTTCCCATTTCAAAAGTTTTAGTTTTCGAGGGTAATAGCTACGTATGTTGAAAAAATGAAGATATTAGACTATTTTATGATTGCAAATGGTAAAGAATGTGATTAAAGGCTCTTTTCCTATTTCAAAAGTTTTAGTTTTCGAGGGTAATAGCTACGTATGTTGAAAAAATGGATATATTAGACAATTTTATGATTGCACATGGTAAAGAATGTGATTAAAGGCTCTTTTCCTACGTCAAAAGTTTTAGTTTTCGAGGGTAATAGATTTGTCTGTGGAAAAATGAAGATATTAGACAATTTTATGATTGCACATGGCAAAGAATGTGATTAAAGGCTTTTTTCCTATTTCAAAAGTTTTAGTTTTTGAGGGTAATAGCTACGTATGTTGAAAAAATGAAGATATTAGACAATTTTATGATTGCACATGGTAAAGAATGTGATTAAAGGCTCTTTTCCTATGTCAAAAGTTTCAGTTTCCGAGGGTAATAGCTACATATGTTGAAAAAATTAAGATATTAGACTATTTTATGATTGCAAATGGTAAAGAATGTGATTAAAGGCTCTTTTCCTATGTCAAAAGTTTTAGTTTTCGAGGGTAATAGCTACGTATGTTGAAAAAATGAAGATATTAGACAATTTTATGATTGCACATGGTAAAGAATGTGATTAAAGGCTCTTTTCCTATTTCAAAAGTTTTAGTTTTCGAGGGTAATAGCTACGTATGTTGAAAAAATGAAGATATTAGACTGTTTTATGAGTGCAAATGGTAAAGAATGTGATTAAAGGCTCTTTTCCTATGTCAAAAGTTTTAGTTTTCGAGGGTAATAGCTACGTATGTTGAAAAAATGAAGATATTAGACTATTTTATGATTGCAAATGGTAAAGAATGTGATTAAAGGCTCTTTTCCTATTTCAAAAGTTTTAGTTTTCGAGGGTAATAGCTAAAACAAAAAAAAATGAAGATATTAGACTATTTTATGATTGCAAATGGAAAACGTATGTTGAAAAATAAAGTTATTAGACTATTTTATAATTGCGAATGGTAAAGAATGTGATTAAAGGCTCTTTTCCTATTTCAAAAGTTTTAGTTTTCGAGGGTAATAGCTACGTATGTTGAAAAAATGAAGATATTAGACTATTTTGTGATTGCAAATGGTAAAGAATGTGATTAAAGGCTCTTTTCCTATTTCAAAAGTTTTAGTTTTCGAGGGTAATATCTACGTATGTTGAAAAAATGAAGATATTAGACTATTTTATGATTGCAAATGGTAAAGAATGTGATTAAAGGCTCTTTTCCTATTTCAAATGTTTTAGTTTTTGAGGGTAATAGCTACGTATGTTGAAAAAATGAAGATATCAGACTATTTTATGATTGCAAATGGTAAAGAATGTGATAAAATAGTCTAATATTTTCATTTTTTCAACATACGTAGCTATTACCCTCGAAAACTAAAACTTCTGAAATAGGAAAAGAGCCTTTAATCACGTTCTTTACCATGTGCAATCTTAAAATTGTCTAATATCTTCATTTTTTCCCCAGACAAAGCTATTACCCTCGGAAACCAAAACTTTTGACATAGGAAAAGAGCCTTTAATCACTTTCTTTACCATTTGCAATCATAAAATAGTATAATATCTTCATTTTTCCAACATACGTAGCTATTACCCTCGAAAACTAAAACTTTTGAAATAGGAAAAGAGACTTTAATCACATTCTTTACCATTTACGATCATAAAATAGTCAAATATCTTAATTTTTTCAACATACGTAGCTATTACCCTCAAAAACTAAAACTTTTGACATAGGAAAAGAGCCTTTAATCACATTCTTTACCATTTGCAATCATAAAATAGTCTAATATCTTCATTTTTTCAACATACGTAGCTATTACCCTCAAAAACTAAAACTTTTGACATAGGAAAGAGCCTTTAATCACATTCTTTACAATTTGCAATCATAAAATAGTCTAATATCTTCATTTTTTCAACATACGTAGCTATTACCCTCGAAAACTAAAACTTTTGAAATAGGAAAAGAGCCTTTAATCACATTCTTTACCATGTGCAATCATAAAATAGTCTAATATCTTCATTTTTTCAACATACGTAGCTATTACCCTCGAAAACTAAAACTTTTGAAATATGAAAAGAGCCTTTATTCACATTCTTTACCATTTACAATCATAAAATAGTCTAATATCTTCATTTTTTAAACAGACCTAGCTATTACCCTCGAAAACTAAAACTTTGAAATAGGAAAAGAGCCTTTAATCACATTCTTTACCATGTGCAATCATAAAATAGTCTAATATCTTCATTTTTTCAACATACGCAGCTATTACCCTTGAAAACTGAAACTTTTGAAATAGGAAAAGAGCCTTTAATCACATTCTTTACCATGTGCAATCATAAAATTGTCTAATATCTTCATTTTTTCCACAGACAAAGCTATTACCCTCGAAAACTAAAACTTTTGAAATAGGAAAAGAGCCTTTAATCACATTCTTTACTATTTGCAATCATAAAATAGTCAAATATCTTCATTTTTTAAACATACGCAGCTATTACCCTCGAAAACTAAAACTGTTGAAATAGGAAAACAGCCTTTAATCACATTCTTTACGATTTGCAATCATAAAATAGTCTAATGTCTTCATTTTTTCAACATATGTATCTATTATCCTCGATAACTAAAACTTTTGAAATAGGAAAAGAGCCTTTAATCACATTCTTTACCATTTGCAATCATAAAATAGTCAAATATCATCATTTTTTCCACAGACCTAGCTATTACCATCGAAAACTAAAACATTTGAAATAGGAAAAGAGCCTTTAATCACATTCTTTACCATTTGCAATCATAAAATAGTCTAATATCTTCATTTTTTCAACATACGTAGCTATTACCCTCGAAAAATAAAACTGTTGAAATAGGAAAAGAGCCTTTAATCACATTCTTTACCATCTGCAATCATAAAATAGTCTAATATCTTAATTTTTTCAACATATGTAGCTATTACCCTCGAAAACTAAAACTTTTGAAATAGGAAAAGAGCCTTTAATCACATTCTTTACCATGTGCAATCATAAAATTGTCTAATATCTCCATTTTTTCCACAGACAAAGCTATTACCCTCGAAAACTAAAACTTTTGAAATAGGAAAAAAGCCTTTAATCACATTCTTTACCATGTGCAATGATAAAATTGTCTAATATCTTCATTTTTTCCACAGACATAGCTATTACCCTCGATAGCTAAAACTTTTGAAATAGGAAAAGAGCCTTTAATCACATTCTTTACCATTTGCAATCATAAAATAGTCTAATATCTTCATTTTTTCAACATACGTAGCTATTACCCTCGAAAACTAAAACTTTTGAAATAGGAAAAGAGCCTTTAATCACATTCATTACCATGTGCAATCATAAAATAGTCTAATATCTTCATTTTTTCAAAATACGTAGCTATTACCCTCGAAAACTAAAACTTTTGAAATAGGAAAAGAGCCTTTAATCACATTCTTTACCATTTGCAATCATAAAATAGTCTAATATCTTCATTTTTAAACATACGTAGCTATTACCCTCGAAAACTAAAACTTTTGACATAGGAAAAGAGCCTTTAATCACATTCTTTACCATTTGCAATCATAAAATAGTCTAATATCTTCATTTTTTCAACATACGTAGCTATTACCCTCGAAAACTAAAACTTTTGACACAGGAAAAGAGCCTTTAATTACATTCTTTACCATTTGCAATCATAAAATAGTCTAATATCTTTATTTTTTCAACATACGTAGCTATTACCCTCGAAAACTAGAACTTTTGAAATAGGAAAAGAGCCTTTAATCATATTCTTTACCATGTGCAATCATAAAATAGTCTAATATCTTCATTTTTTCAACATACGTAGCTATTATCCTCGAAAACTAAAATTTTTGAAATAGGAAAAGAGCCTTTAATCACATTCTTTACCATTTGCAATCATAAAATAGTCTAATATCTTTATTTTTTCAACATACTTAGCTATAGCCCTCGAAAACTAAAACTTTTGACATAGGAAAAGAGCCTTTAATCACATTCTTTACTCTTTTCTTATTTCAAAAGTTTTAGTTTTCTAGGGTAATAGCTATGTATGTTGAAAAAATGAAGATATTAGACTTTTTTATGATTGCAAATGGTAAAGAATGTGATTAAAGGCTCTTTTCCTATGTCAAAAGTTTTAGTTTTCGAGGGTAATAGCTACGTATGTTGAAAAAATGAAGATATTAGACTATTTTATGATTGCAAATGGTAAAGAATGTGATTAAAGGCTCTTTTCCTATTTCAAAAGTTTTAGTTTTCGAGGGTAATAGCTACGTATGTTGAAAAAAGGAAACTATTAGACAATTTTATGATTGCACATGGTAAAGAATGTGATTAAAGGCTCTTTTCCTATTTCAAAAGTTTTAGTTTTCGAGGGTAATAGCTACGTATGTTGAAAAAATGAAGATATTAGACTATTTTATGATTGCACATGGTAAAGAATGTGATTAAAGGCTCTTTTCCTATTTTAAAAGTTTTAGTTTTCGAGGGTAATAGCTACTTATGTTGAAAAAATGAAGATATTAGACTATTTTATGATTGCACATGGTAGATAATGTGATTAAAGGCTCTTTTCCTATTTCAAAAGTTTTAGTTTTCGAGGGTAATAGCTACGTATGTTGAAAAAATGAAGATATTAGACTATTTTATGATTGCACATGGTAAAGAATGTGATTAAAGGCTCTTTTCCTATTTTAAAAGTTTTAGTTTTCGAGGGTAATAGCTACGTATGTTGAAAAAATGAAGATATTAGACTATTTTATGATTGCACATGGTAAAGAATGTGATTAAAGGCTCTTTTCCTATTTCAAAAGTTTTAGTTTTCGAGGGTAATAACTACGTATGTTGAAAAAATGAAGATATTAGACTATTTTATGATTGCAAATGGTAAAGAATGTGATTAAAGGCTCTTTTCCTATTTCAAAAGTTTTAGTTCTCGAGGGTAATAGCTACGTATGTTGAAAAAATGAAGATATTACACAATTTTATGATTGCACATGGAAAAAAATGTGATTAAAGGCTCTTTTCCTATTTCAAAAGTTTTAGTTTTCGAGGGTAATAGCTACGTATGTTGAAAAAATGAAGATATTAGAGTATTAATGATTGCACATGGTAAAGAATGTGATTAAAGGCTCTTTTCCTATTTCAAAAGTTTTAGTTTTCGAGGGTAATAGCTACGTATGTTGAAAAAATGAAGATATTAGACTATTTTATGATTGCAAATGGTAAAGAATGTGATTAAAGGCTCTTTTCCTATTTCAAAAGTTTTAGTTTTCGAGGGTAATAGCTACGTATGTTGAAAAAATGAAACTATTAGACAATTTTATGATTGCACATGGTAAAGAATGTGATTAAAGGCTCTTTTCCTATTTCAAAAGTTTTAGTTTTCGAGGGTAATAGCTACGTATGTTGAAAAAATGAAGATATTAGACTATTTTATGATTGCACATGGTAAAGAATGTGATTAAAGGCTCTTTTCCTATTTTAAAAGTTTTAGTTTTCGAGGGTAATAGCTACGTATGTTGAAAAAATGAAGATATTAGACTATTTTATGATTGCACATGGTAGATAATGTGATTAAAGGCTCTTTTCCTATTTCAAAAGTTTTAGTTTTCGAGGGTAATAGCTACGTATGTTGAAAAAATGAAGATATTAGACTATTTTATGATTGCACATGGTAAAGAATGTGATTAAAGGCTCTTTTCCTATTTCAAAAGTTTTAGTTTTCGAGGGTAATAACTACGTATGTTGAAAAAATGAAGATATTAGACTATTTTATGATTGCAAATGGTAAAGAATGTGATTAAAGGCTCTTTTCCTATTTCAAAAGTTTTAGTTTTCGAGGGTAATAGCTACGTATGTTGAAAAAATGAAGATATTACACAATTTTATGATTGCACATGGTAAAAAATGTGATTAAAGGCTCTTTTCCTATTTCAAAAGTTTTAGTTTTCGAGTGTAATAGCTACGTATGTTGAAAAAATGAATATATTAGACAATTTTATGATTGCACATGGTAAAGAATGTGATTAAAGGATCTTTTCCTACGTCAAAAGTTTTAGTTTTCGAGGGTAATAGATTTGTCTGTGGAAAAATGAAGATATTAGACAATTTTATGATTGCACATGGTAAAGAATGTGATTAAAGGCTCTTTTCCTATTTCAAAAGTTTTAGTTTTCGAGGGTAATAGCTACGTATGTTGAAAAAATGAAGATATTAGACAATTCTATGATTGCACATGGTAAAGAATGTGATTAAAGGCTCTTTTCCTATTTCAAAAATTTTAGTTTTCGAGGGTAATAGCTACGTATGTTGAAAAAATGAAGATATTAGACTGTTTTATGAGTGCAAATGGTAAAGAATGTGATTAAAGGCTCTTTTCCTATGTCAAAAGTTTTAGTTTTCGAGGGTAATAGCTACGTATGTTGAAAAAATGAAGATATTAGACTATTTTATGATTGCAAATGGTAAAGAATGTGATTAAAGGCTCTTTTCCTATTTCAAAAGTTTTAGTTTTCGAGGGTAATAGCTAAAACAAAAAAATGAAGATATTAGACTATTTTATGATTGCAAATGGAAAACGTATGTGAAAAATAAAGTTATTAGACTATTTTATAATTGCGAATGGTAAAGAATGTGATTAAAGGCTCTTTTCCTATTTCAAAAGTTTTAGTTTTCGAGGGTAATAGCTACGTATGTTGAAAAAATGAAGATATTAGACTATTTTATGATTGCAAATGGTAAAGAATGTGATTAAAGGCTCTTTTCCTATTTCAAAAGTTTTAGTTTTCGAGGGTAATATCTACGTATGTTGAAAAAATGAAGATATTAGACTATTTTATGATTGCAAATGGTAAAGAATGTGATTAAAGGCTCTTTTCCTATTTCAAATGTTTTAGTTTTCGAGGGTAATAGCTACGTATGTTGAAAAAATGAAGATATCAGACTATTTTATGATTGCAAATGGTAAAGAATGTGATAAAATAGTCTAATATTTTCATTTTTTCAACATACGTAGCTATTACCCTCGAAAACTAAACTTCTGAAATAGGAAAAGAGCCTTTAATCACGTTCTTTACCATGTGCAATCTTAAAATTGTCTAATATCTTCATTTTTTCCCCAGACAAAGCTATTACCCTCGGAAACCAAAACTTTTGACATAGGAAAAGAGCCTTTAATCACTTTCTTTACCATTTGCAATCATAAATAGTATAATATCTTCATTTTTTCAACATACGTAGCTATTACCCTCGAAAACTAAAACTTTTGAAATAGGAAAAGAGACTTTAATCACATTCTTTACCATTTGCAATCATAAAATAGTCTAATATCTTCATTTTTTCAACATACGTAGCTATTACCCTCAAAAACTAAAACTTTTGACATAGGAAAAGAGCCTTTAATCACATTCTTTACCATTTGCAATCATAAAATAGTCTAATATCTTCATTTTTTCAACATACGTAGCTATTACCCTCAAAAACTAAAACTTTTGACATAGGAAAGAGCCTTTAATCACATTCTTTACAATTTGCAATCATAAAATAGTCTAATATCTTCATTTTTTCAACATACGTAGCTATTACCCTCGAAAACTAAAACTTTTGAAACAGGAAAAGAGCCTTTAATCACATTCTTTACCATGTGCAATCATAAAATAGTCTAATATCTTCATTTTTCCAACATACGTAGCTATTACCCTCGAAAACTAAAACTTTTGAAATATGAAAAGATTCTTTATTCACATTCTTTACCATTTGCAATCATAAAATAGTCTAATATCTTCATTTTTTAAACAGACCTAGCTATTATCCTCGAAAACTAAAATTTTTGAAATAGGAAAAGAGCCTTTAATCACATTCTTTACCATTTGCAATCATAAAATAGTCTAATATCTTCATTTTTTCAACATACTTAGCTATAGCCCTCGAAAACTAAAACTTTTGACATAGGAAAAGAGCCTTTAATCACATTCTTTACTCTTTTCTTATTTCAAAAGTTTTAGTTTTCTAGGGTAATAGCTATGTATGTTGAAAAATGAAGATATTAGACTTTTTTATGATTGCAAATGGTAAAGAATGTGATTAAAGGCTCTTTTCCTATGTCAAAAGTTTTAGTTTTCGAGGGTAATAGCTACGTATGTTGAAAAAATGAAGATATTAGACTATTTTATGATTGCAAATGGTAAAGAATGTGATTAAAGGCTCTTTTCCTATTTCAAAAGTTTTAGTTTTCGAGGGTAATAGCTACGTATGTTGAAAAAATGAAACTATTAGACAATTTTATGATTGCACATGGTAAAGAATGTGATTAAAGGCTCTTTTCCTATTTCAAAAGTTTTAGTTTTCGAGGGTAATAGCTACGTATGTTGAAAAAATAAAGATATTAGACTATTTTATGATTGCACATGGTAAAGAATGTGATTAAAGGCTCTTTTCCTATTTTAAAAGTTTTAGTTTTCGAGGGTAATAGCTACGTATGTTGAAAAAATGAAGATATTAGACTATTTTATGATTGCACATGGTAGATAATGTGATTAAAGGCTCTTTTCCTATTTCAAAAGTTTTAGTTTTCGTGGGTAATAGCTACGTATGTTGAAAAAATGAAGATATTAGACTATTTTATGATTACACATGGTAAAGAATGTGATTAAAGGCTCTTTTCCTATTTTAAAAGTTTTAGTTTTCGAAAGTAATAGCTACGTATGTTGAAAAAATGAAGATAATAGACTATTTTATGATTGCACATGGTAAAGAATGTGATTAAAGGCTCTTTTCCTATTTCAAAAGTTTTAGTTTTCGAGGGTAATAACTACGTATGTTGAAAAAATGAAGATATTAGACTATTTTATGATTGCAAATGGTAAAGAATGTGATTAAAGGCTCTTTTCCTATTTCAAAAGTTTAGTTTTCGAGGGTAATAGCTACGTATGTTGAAAAAATGAAGATATTACACAATTTTATGATTGCACATGGTAAAAAATGTGATTAAAGGCTCTTTTCCTATTTCAAAAGTTTTAGTTTTCGAGGGTAATAGCTACGTATGTTGAAAAAATGAAGATATTAGAGTATTAATGATTTCACATGGTAAAGAATGTGATTAAAGGCTCTTTTCCTATTTCAAAAGTTTTAGTTTTCGAGGGTAATAGCTACGTATGTTGAAAAAATGAAGATATTAGACTATTTTATGATTGCACATGGTAAAGAATGTAATTAAAGGCTCTTTTCCTATTTCCTATTTCAAAAGTTTTAGTTATCGAGGGTAATAGCTACGTATGTCGAAAAAATGAAGATATTAGACTATTTATGATTGCACATGGTAAAGATTGTGATTAAAGGCTCTTTTCCTATTTCAAAAGTTTTAGTTTTCGAGGGTAATAGCTACGTATGTTGAAAAAATGAAGATATTAGACAATTTTATGATTGCACATGGTAAAGAATGTGATTAAAGGCTCTTTTCCTATTTCAAAAGTTTTGATTTTCGAGGGTAATAGCTACGTATGTTGAAAAAATGAAGATATTAGACAATTTTATGATTGCACATGGTAAAGAATGTGATTAAAGGCTCTTTTCATATTTCAAAAGTTTTAGTTTTCGAGGGTAATAGCTACGTATGTTGAAAAATGAAGATATTAGACTATTTTATGATTGCACATGGTAAAGAATGTGATTAAAGGCTCTTTTCTTATTTCAAAAGTTTTAGTTTTTGAGGGTAATAGCTACATATGTTGAAAAAATGAAGATATTAGACTATTTTATGATTGCACATGGTAAAGAATGTGATTAAAGGCTCTTTTCCTATTTCAAAAGTTTTAGTTTTCGAGGGTAATAGCTTTGTCTGTGGAAAAATGAAGATATTAGACAATTTTATGATTGCACATGGTAAAGAATGTGATTAAAGGCTCTTTTCCTATTTCAAAAGTTTTAGTTTTCAAGGGTAATAGCTACGTATGTTGAAAAAATGAAGATATTAGACTATTTTATGATTGCAAATGGTAAAGAATGCTATTTAAGGCTCTTTTCCTATTTCAAAAGTTTTAGTTTTCGAGGGTAATAGCTATGTATGTTGAAAAAATGAAGATATTAGACTATTTTATGATTGCAAATGGTAAGGAATGTGATTAAAGGCTCTTTTCCTATGTCAAAAGTTTTAGTTTTCGAGGGTAATAACTACGTATGTTGAAAAAATGAAGATATTAGACAATTTTATGATTGCACATGGTAAAGAATGTGATTAAAGGCTCTTTTCCCATTTCAAAAGTTTTAGTTTTCGAGGGTAATAGCTACGTATGTTGAAAAAATGAAGATATTAGACTATTTTATGATTGCAAATGGTAAAGAATGTGATTAAAGGCTCTTTTCCTATTTCAAAAGTTTTAGTTTTCGAGGGTAATAGCTACGTATGTTGAAAAAATGAATATATTAGACAATTTTATGATTGCACATGGTAAAGAATGTGATTAAAGGCTCTTTTCCTACGTCAAAAGTTTTAGTTTTCGAGGGTAATAGATTGTCTGTGGAAAAATGAAGATATTAGACAATTTTATGATTGCACATGGTAAAGAATGTGATTAAAGGCTCTTTTCCTATTTCAAAAGTTTTAGTTTTCGAGGATAATAGCTACGTATGTTGAAAAAATGAAGATATTAGACAATTTTATGCTTGCAAATGGTAAAGAATGTGATTAAAGGCTTTTTTCCTATTTCAAAAGTTTTAGTTTTTGAGGGTAATAGCTACGTATGTTGAAAAATGAAGATATTAGACAATTTTATGATTGCACATGGTAAAGAATGTGATTAAAGGCTCTTTTCCTATGTCAAAAGTTTCAGTTTCCGAGGGTAATAGCTACATATGTTGAAAAAATTAAGATATTAGACTATTTTATGATTGCAAATGGTAAAGAATGTGATTAAAGGCTCTTTTCCTATGTCAAAAGTTTTAGTTTTCGAGGGTAATAGCTACGTATGTTGAAAAAATGAAGATATTAGACAATTTTATGATTGCACATGGTAAAGAATGTGATTAAAGGCTCTTTTCCTATTTCAAAGTTTTAGTTTTCGAGGGTAATAGCTACGTTTGTTGAAAAAATGAAGATATTAGACTGTTTTATGAGTGCAAATGGTAAAGAATGTGATTAAAGGCTCTTTTCCTATGACAAAAGTTTTAGTTTTCGAGGGTAATAGCTACGTATGTTGAAAAAATGAAGATATTAGACTATTTTATGATTGCAAATGGTAAAGAATGTGATTAAAGGCTCTTTTCCTATTTCAAAAGTTTTAGTTTTCGAGTTTAATAGCTAAAACAAAACAAAAAATGAAGATATTAGACTATTTTATGATTGCAAATGGAAAACGTATGTGAAAAATAAAGTTATTAGACTATTTTATAATTGCGAATGGTAAAGAATGTGATTAAAGGCTCTTTTCCTATTTCAAAAGTTTTAGTTTTCCGGTGTAATAGCTACGTATGTTGAAAAAAATGAAGATATTAGACTATTTTATGATTGCAAATGGTAAAGAATGTGATTAAAGGCTCTTTTCCTATTTCAAAAGTTTTAGTTTTCGAGGGTAATATCTACGTATGTTGAAAAAATGAAGATATTAGACTATTTTATGATTGCAAATGGTAAAGAATGTGATTAAAGGCTCTTTTCCTATTTCAAAAGTTTTAGTTTTCGAAAGTAATAGCTACGTATGTGAAAAAATGAAGATAATAGACTATTTTATGATTACACATGGTAAAGAATGTGATTAAAGGCTCTTTTCCTATTTCAAAAGTTTTAGTTTTCGAGGGTAATAACTACGTATGTTGAAAAAATGAAGATATTAGACTATTTTATGATTGCAAATGGTAAAGAATGTGATTAAAGGCTCTTTTCCTATTTCAAAAGTTTTAGTTTTCGAGGGTAATAGCTACGTATGTTGAAAAAATGAAGATATTACACAATTTTATGATTGCACATGGTAAAAAATGTGATTAAAGGCTCTTTTCCTATTTCAAAAGTTTTAGTTTTCGAGGGTAATAGCTACGTATGTTGAAAAAATGAAGATATTAGAGTATTAATGATTTCACATGGTAAAGAATGTGATTAAAGGCTCTTTTCCTATTTCAAAAGTTTTAGTTTTCGAGGGTAATAGCTACGTATGTTGAAAAAATGAAGATATTAGACTATTTTATGATTGCACATGGTAAAGAATGTAATTAAAGGCTCTTTTCCTATTTCCTATTTCAAAAGTTTTAGTTATCGAGGGTAATAGCTACGTATGTCGAAAAAATGAAGATATTAGACTATTTTATGATTGCACATGGTAAAGATTGTGATTAAAGGCTCTTTTCCTATTTCAAAAGTTTTAGTTTTCGCGGGTAATAGCTACGTATGTTGAAAAAATGAAGATATTAGACAATTTTATGATTGCACATGGTAAAGAATGTGATTAAAGGCTCTTTTCCTATTTCAAAAGTTTTGATTTTCGAGGGTAATAGCTACGTATGTTGAAAAAATGAAGATATTAGACAATTTTATGATTGCACATGTAAAGAATGTGATTAAAGGCTCTTTTCATATTTCAAAAGTTTTAGTTTTCGAGGGTAATAGCTACGTATGTTGAAAAAATGAAGATATTAGACTATTTTATGATTGCACATGGTAAAGAATGTGATTAAAGGCTCTTTTCTTATTTCAAAAGTTTTAGTTTTTGAGGGTAATAGCTACATATGTTGAAAAATGAAGATATTAGACTATCTTATGATTGCACATGGTAAAGAATGTGATTAAAGGCTCTTTTCCTATTTCAAAAGTTTTAGTTTTGGAGGGTAATAGCTTTGTCTGTGGAAAAATGAAGATATTAGACAATTTTATGATTGCACATGGTAAAGAATGTGATTAAAGGCTCTTTTCCTATTTCAAAAGTTTTAGTTTTCAAGGGTAATAGCTACGTATGTTGAAAAAATGAAGATATTAGACTATTTTATGATTGCAAATGGTAAAGAATGCTATTTAAGGCTCTTTTCCTATTTCAAAAGTTTTAGTTTTCGAGGGTAATAGCTATGTATGTTGAAAAAATGAAGATATTAGACTATTTTATGATTGCAAATGGTAAGGAATGTGATTAAAGGCTCTTTTCCTATGTCAAAAGTTTTAGTTTTCGAGGGTAATAACTACGTATGTTGAAAAAATGAAGATATTAGACAATTTTATGATTGCACATGGTAAAGAATGTGATTAAAGGCTCTTTTCCCATTTCAAAAGTTTTAGTTTTCGAGGGTAATAGCTACGTATGTTGAAAAAATGAAGATATTAGACTATTTTATGATTGCAAATGGTAAAGAATGTGATTAAAGGCTCTTTTCCTATTTCAAAAGTTTTAGTTTTCGAGGGTAATAGCTACGTATGTTGAAAAAATGAATATATTAGACAATTTTATGATTGCACATGGTAAAGAATGTGATTAAAGGCTCTTTTCCTACGTCAAAAGTTTTAGTTTTCGAGGGTAATAGATTGTCTGTGGAAAAATGAAGATATTAGACAATTTTATGATTGCACATGGTAAAGAATGTGATTAAAGGCTCTTTTCCTATTTCAAAAGTTTTAGTTTTCGAGGATAATAGCTACGTATGTTGAAAAAATGAAGATATTAGACAATTTTATGCTTGCAAATGGTAAAGAATGTGATTAAAGGCTTTTTTCCTATTTCAAAAGTTTTAGTTTTTGAGGGTAATAGCTACGTATGTTGAAAAAATGAAGATATTAGACAATTTTATGATTGCACATGGTAAAGAATGTGATTAA
Source organism: Artemia franciscana (assembly GCF_032884065.1). Classification (NCBI taxonomy): domain Eukaryota; kingdom Metazoa; phylum Arthropoda; class Branchiopoda; order Anostraca; family Artemiidae; genus Artemia; species Artemia franciscana. Next base: position 17,908 of record NW_027065039.1, read on the forward strand.
AGGCTCTTTTCCTATGTCAAAAGTTTCAGTTTCCGAGGGTAATAGCTACATATGTTGAAAAAATTAAGATATTAGACTATTTTATGATTGCAAATGGTAAAGAATGTGATTAAAGGCTCTTTTCCTATGTCAAAAGTTTTAGTTTTCGAGGGTAATAGCTACGTATGTTGAAAAAATGAAGATATTAGACAATTTTATGATTGCACATGGTAAAGAATGTGATTAAAGGCTCTTTTCCTATTTCAAAAGTTTTAGTTTTCGAGGGTAATAGCTACGTTTGTTGAAAAAATGAAGATATTAGACTGTTTTATGAGTGCAAATGGTAAAGAATGTGATTAAAGGCTCTTTTCCTATGACAAAAGTTTTAGTTTTCGAGGGTAATAGCTACGTATGTTGAAAAAATGAAGATATTAGACTATTTTATGATTGCAAATGGTAAAGAATGTGATTAAAGGCTCTTTTCCTATTTCAAAAGTTTTAGTTTTCGAGTTTAATAGCTAAAACAAAACAAAAAATGAAGATATTAGACTATTTTATGATTGCAAATGGAAAACGTATGTTGAAAAATAAAGTTATTAGACTATTTTATAATTGCGAATGGTAAAGAATGTGATTAAAGGCTCTTTTCCTATTTTAAAAGTTTTAGTTTTCAAGGGTAATAGCTACGTATGTTGAAAAAATGAAGATATTAGACTATTTTATGATTGCAAATGGTAAAGAATGTGATTAAAGGCTCTTTTCCTATTTCAAAAGTTTTAGTTTTCGAGGGTAATATCTACGTATGTTGAAAAAATGAAGATATTAGACTATTTTATGATTGCAAATGGTAAAGAATGTGATTAAAGGCTCTTTTCCTATTTCAAATGTTTTAGTTTTCGAGGGTAATAGCTACGTATGTTGAAAAAATGAAGATATCAGACTATTTTATGATTGCAAATGGTAAAGAATGTGATAAAATAGTCTAATATTTTCATTTTTTCAACATACGTAGCTATTACCCTCGAAAACTAAAACTTCTGAAATAGGAAAAGAGCCTTTAATCACGTTCTTTACCATGTGCAATCTTAAAATTGTCTAATATCTTCATTTTTTCCCCAGACAAAGCTATTACCCTCGAAAACCAAAACTTTTGACATAGGAAAAGAGCCTTTAATCACTTTCTTTACCATTTGCAATCATAAAATAGTATAATATCTACATTTTTCCAACATACGTAGCTATTACCCTCGAAAACTAAACTTTTGAAATAGGAAAAGAGACTTTAATCACATTCTTTACCATTTGCAATCATAAAATAGTCTAATATCTTCATTTTTTCAACATACGTAGCTATTACCCTCAAAAACTAAAACTTTTGACATAGGAAAAGAGCCTTTAATCACATTCTTTACCATTTGCAATCATAAAATAGTCTAATATCTTCATTTTTTCAACATACGTAGCTATTACCCTCAAAAACTATAACTTTTGACATAGGAAAGAGCCTTTAATCACATTCTTTACAATTTGCAATCATAAAATAGTCTAATATCTTCATTTTTTCAACATACGTAGCTATTACCCTCGAAAACTAAAACTTTTGAAATAGGAAAAGAGCCTTTAATCACATTCTTTACCATGTGCAATCATAAAATAGTCTAATATCTTCATTTTTTCAACATACGTAGCTATTACCCTCGAAAACTAAAACTTTTGAAATATGAAAAGAGCCTTTATTCACATTCTTTACCATTTGCAATCATAAAATAGTCTAATATCTTCATTTTTTAAACAGACCTAGCTATTACCCTCGAAAACTAAAACTTTGAAATAGTAAAAGAGCCTTTAATCACATTCTTTACCATGTGCAATCATAAAATAGTCTAATATCTTCATTTTTTCAACATACGTAGCTATTACCCTTGAAAACTAAAACTTTTGAAATAGGAAAAGAGCCTTTAATCACATTCTTTACCATGTGCAATCATAAAATTGTCTAATATCTTCATTTTTTCCACAGACAAAGCTATTACCCTCGAAAACTAAAACTTTTGAAATAGGAAAAGAGCCTTTAATCACATTCTTTACTATTTGCAATCATGAAATAGTCAAATATCTTCATTTTTTTAAACATACGCAGCTATTACCCTCGAAAACTAAAACTGTTGAAATAGGAAAACAGCCTTTAATCACATTCTTTACCATTTGCAATCATAAAATAGTCTAATATCTACATTTTTTCAACATACGTAGCTATTATCCTCGATAACTAAAACTTTCGTAATAGGAAAAGAGCCTTTAATCACATTCTCTACCATTTGCAATCATAAAATAGTCAAATATCATCATTTTGTCCACAGACCTAGCTATTACCATCGAAAACTAAAACATTTGAAATAGGAAAAGAGCCTTTAATCACATTCTTTACCATTTGCAATCATAAAATAGTCTAATATCTTCATTTTTTCAACATACGTAGCTATTACCCTCGAAAAATAAAACTGTTGAAATAGGAAAAGAGCCTTTAATCACATTCTTTACCATCTGCAACCATAAAATAGTCTAACATCTTAATTTTTTCAACATATGTAGCTATTACCCTCGAAAACTAAAACTTTTGAAATAGGAAAAGAGCCTTTAATCACATTCTTTACCGTGTGCAATCATAAAATTGTCTAATATCTCCATTTTTTCACAGACAAAGCTATTACCTTCGAAAACTAAAACTTTTGAAATAGGAAAAAAGCCTTTAAACACATTCTTTACCATGTGCAATGATAAAATTGTCTAATATCTTCATTTTTTCCACAGACATAGCTATTACCCTCGATAGCTAAAACTTTTGAAATAGGAAAAGAGCCTTTAATCACATTCTTTACCATTTGCAATCATAAAATAGTCTAATATCTTCATTTTTTCAACATACGTAGCTATTACCCTCGAAAACTAAAACTTTTGAAATAGGAAAAGAGCCTTTAATCACATTCTTTACCATGTGCAATCATAAAATAGTCTAATATCTTCATTTTTTCAAAATACGTAGCTATTACCATCGAAAACTAAAACTTTTGAAATAGGAAAAGAGCCTTTAATCACATTCTTTACCATTTGCAATCATAAAATAGTCTAATATCTTCATTTTTTAAACATACGTAGCTATTACCCTCGAAAACTAAAACTTTTGAAATAGGAAAAGAGCCTTTAATCACATTCTTTACCATTTGCAATCATAAAATAGTCTAATATCTTCATTTTTTCAACATACGTAGCTATTACCCTTGAAAACTAAAACTTTTGAAATATGAAAAGAGCCTTTATTCACATTCTTTACCTTTTGCAATCATAAAATAGTCTAATATCTTCATTTTTTAAACAGACCTAGCTATTACCCTCGAAAGCTAAAACTTTGAAATAGTAAAAGAGCCTTTAATCACATTCTTTACCATGTGCAATCATAAAATAGTCTAATATCTTCATTTTTTCAACATATGTAGCTATTACCCTTGAAAACTAAAACTTTTGAAATAGGAAAAGAGCCTTTAATCACATTCTTTACCATGTGCAATCATAAAATTGTCTAATATCTTCATTTTTTCCACAGACAAAGCTATTACCCTCGAAAACTAAAACTTTTGAAATAGGAAAAGAGCCTTTAATCACATTCTTTACTATTTGCAATCATAAATAGTCAAATATCTTCATTTTTTAAACATACGCAGCTATTACCCTCGAAAACTAAAACTGTTGAAATAGGGAAAACAGCCTTTAATCACATTCTTTACCATTTGCAATCATAAAATAGTCTAATATCTTCATTTTTCAACATACGTAGCTATTATCCTCGATAACTAAACTTTTGAAATAGGAAAAGAGCCTTTAATCACATTCTTTACCATTTGCAATCATAAAATAGTCAAATATCATCATTTTTTCCACAGACCTAGCTATTACCATCGAAAACTAAAACATTTGAAATAGGAAAAGAGTCTTTAATCACATTCTTTACCATTTGCAATCATAAAATAGTCTAATATCTTCATTTGTTCAACATACGTAGCTATTACCCTCGAAAAATAAAACTGTTGAAATAGGAAAAGAGCCTTTAATCACATTCTTTACCATCTGCAATCATAAAATAGTCTAATATCTTAATTTTTTCAACATATGTAGCTATTACCCTCGAAAACTAAAACTTTTGAAATAGGAAAAGAGCCTTTAATCACATTCTTTACCATGTGCAATCATAAAATTGTCTAATATCTCCATTTTTTCCACAGACAAAGCTATTACCTTCGAAAACTAAAACTTTTGAAATAGGAAAAAAGCCTTTAAACACATTCTTTACCATGTGCAATGATAAAATTGTCTAATATCTTCATTTTTTCCACAGACATAGCTATTACCCTCGATAGCTAAAACTTTTGAAATAGGAAAAGAGCCTTTAATCACATTCTTTACCATTTGCAATCATAAAATAGTCTAATATCTTCATTTTTTTCAACATACGTAGCTATTACCCTCGAAAACTAAAACTTTTGAAATAGGAAAAGAGCCTTTAATCACATTCTTTACCATGTGCAATCATAAAATAGTCTAATATCTTCATTTTTTCAAAATACGTAGCTATTACCCTCGAAAACTAAAACTTTTGAAATAGGAAAAGAGCCTTTAATCACATTCTTTACCATTTGCAATCATAAAATAGTCTAATATCTTCATTTTTTAAACATACGTAGCTATTACCCTCGAAAACTAAAACTTTTGACATAGGAAAAGAGCCTTTAATCACATTTTTTACCATTTGCAATCATAAAATAGTCTAATATCTTCATTTTTTCAACATACGTAGCTATTACCCTCGAAAACTAAAACTTTTGACATAGGAAAAGACCCTTTATCACATTCTTTACCATTTGCAATCATAAAATAGTCTAATATCTTCATTTTTTTAAACATATGTAGCTATTACCCTCGAAAACTAAAACTTTTGACATAGTAAAAGAGCCTTTAATCACATTCTTTACCATTTGCAATCATAAAATAGTCTAATATCTTCATTTTTTTAACAGACCTAGCTATTACCCTCGAAAACTAAACTTTTGAAATAGGAAAAGAGCCTTTAATCACATTCTTTACCATTTGCAATCATAAAATAGTCTAATATCTTCATTTTTTCCACAAGCAAAGCTATTACCCTCGAAAACTAAAACTTTTGACATAGGAAAAAACCTTTAATCACATTCTTTACCATTTGCAATCATAAAATAGTCTAATATCTTCATTTTTTCAACATACGTAGCTATTACCCTCAAAAACTAAAACTTTCGAAATAGGAAAAGAGCCTTTAATCACATTCTTTACCATGTGCAATCATAAAATAGTCTAATATCTTCATTTTTTCAACATACGTAGCTATTACCCTCGAAAACTAAAACTTTTGAAATAGGAAAAGAGCCTTTAATCACACTCTTTACCATGGGCAATCATAAAATAGTCTAATATCTTCATTTTTTTCAACATACGTAGCTATTACCCTCGAAAACTAAAACTTTTGACATAAGAAAAGAGCC
>NW_027065040.1:0-23445 GCF_032884065.1 Artemia franciscana
TAATAGCTATGTCTGCTGAAAAAATGAAGATAATAGACAATTTTATGATTGCAAATGGTAAAGAATGTGATTAAAGGCTCTTTTCCTATGTCAAAAGTTTTAGTTTTCGAGGGTAGTAGCTAAGCATGTTGGAAAAATGAAGATATTAGACTATTTTATGATTGCAAATGGTAAAGAATGTGATTAAAGCCTCTTTTCCTATTTCAAAAGTTTTAGTTTTCGAGGGTAATTGCTCTGTCTGTTGAAAAAATGAAGATATTAGACTATTTTATGATTACAAATTGTAAAGAATGTGATTAAAGGCTCTTTTCCTATGTCAAAAGTTTTAGTTTTCGAGGGGAATAGCTACGTATGTTGAAAAAATAAAGATATTAGACTATTTTATGATTGCAAATGGTAAAGAATGTGATTAAAGGCTCTTTTCCTATTTCAAAATTTTAGTTTTCGAGGGTAATAGCTACGTATGTTGAAAAAATGAAGATATTAGACTATTTTATAATTACAAATGGTAAAGAATGTGATTAAAGGCTCTTTTCCTATTTCAAAAGTTTTAGTTTTCTAGCGTAATAGCTACGTAGGTTGAAAAAATGAAGATATTAGACAATTTTATGATTGCAAATGGTAAAGAATGTGATTAAAGGCTCTTTTCCTATGTCAAAAGTATGAGTTTTCGAGGGTAATATCTTTGTCTGTGGAAAAAATGAAGATAGACTATTTTATGATTGCAAATGGTAAAGAATGTGATTAAAGGCTCATTTCCTATGTCAAAAGTTTTAGTTTTCGAGGGTAATAGCTACGTATGTTGAAAAAATGAAGATATTAGACTATTTTATGATTGCAAATTGTAAAGAAGGTGATTAAAGGCTCTTTTCCTGTTTCAAAAGTTTTAGTTTTCAAGGGTAATAGCTACGTATGTTGAACAAATGAAGATATTAGATTATTTTATGATTGCACATGGTATAGAATGTGATTAAAGGCTCTTTTCCTATTTCAAAAGTTTTAGTTTTCAAGGGTAATAGTTATGTATGTTGAAAAAATGAAGATATTAGACTATTTTATGATTGCAAATGGTAAAGAATGTGATTAAAGGCTCTTTTCCTATGTCAAAAGTTTTAGTTTTCGAGGGTAATAGCTACGTATGTTGAAAAAATGAAGATATTAGACTATTTTATGATTGCAAATGGTAAAGAATGTGATTAAAGGCTCTTTTCCTATTTCAAAAGTTTTAGTTTTCAAGGGTAAGAGCTAAGTATGTTGAAAAAATGAAGATATTAGACAATTCTATGATTGCACATGGTAAAGAATGTGATTAAAGGCTCTTTTCCTATTTCAAAAGTTTTAGTTTTCGAGGGTAATAGCTACGTATGTTGAAAAAATGAAGATATTGGACTATTTTATTATTGCAAATGGTAAAAAATGTGATTAAAGGCTCTTTTCCCATTTCAAAAGTTTTAGTTTTCGAGGGCAATAGCTATGTCTGTGGAAGCAATGAAGATATTAGACTATTTTATGATTGCACATGGTAAAGAATGTGATTAAAGGATCTTTTCCTATTTCAAAAGTTTTAGTTTTCGATGGTAATAGCTACGTATGTTGGAAAAATGAAGATATTAGATTATTTTATGATTGCAAATGGTAAAGAATGTGATTAAAGGCTCTTTTCCTATTTCAAAAGTTTTAGTTTTCGAGGGTAATAGCTTTGTCTGTGGAAAAAATGAAGATATTAGACTATTTTATGATTGCAAATGGTTAAGAATGTGATGAAAGGCTCTTTTCTTATTTCAAAAGTTTTAGTTTTCGAGGGTGATAGCTACGTATGTTGAAACAATGAAGATATTAGACAATTTTATGAAAAAATGAAGATATTAGACAATTCTATGATTGCACATGGTAAAGAATGTGATTAAAGGCTCTTTTCCTATTTCAAAAGTTTTAGTTTTCGAGGGTAATAGCTACGTATGTTGAAAAAATGAAGATATTGGACTATTTTATGATTGCAAATGGTAAAGAATGTGATTAAAGGCTCTTTTCCTATTTCCAAAGTTTTAGTTTTCGAGGGTAATAGCTACGTATGTTGAAAAAATGAAGATATTAGACTATTTTATGATTGCACATGGTAAAGAATGTGATGAAAGGCTCTTTTCCTATTTCAAAAGTTTTAGTTTTCGAGGGTAATAGCTTTGTCTGTGGGAAAAATGAAGATATTAGACAATTTTATGATTGCACATGGTAAAGAATGTGATTAAAGGCTCTTTTCCTATTTCAAAAGTTTTAGTTTTTTAGGGTAATAGCTACGTATGTTGAAAAAATGAAGATATTAGACTATTTTATGATTGCAAATGGTAAAGAATGTGATTAAAGCCTCTTTTCCTATTTCAAAAGTTTTAGTTTTCGAGGGTAATAGCTATGTCTGTTGAAAAAATGAAGATAATAGACTATTTTATGATTACAAATGGTAAAGAATGTGATTAAAGGCACTTTTCCTATGTCAAAAGTTTTAGTTTTCGAGGGTTATAGCTACGTATGTTGAAAAAATGAAGATATTAGACTATTTTATGATTGCAAATGGTAAAGAATGTGATTAAAGGCTCTTTTCTTACGTCAAAAGTTTTAGTTTTCGAGGGTTATAGCTACGTATGTTGAAAAAATGAAGATATTAGACTATTTTATGATTGCAAATGGTAAAGAATGTGATTAAAGGCACTTTTCCTATTTCAAAAGTTTTAGTTTTCGAGGGAAAAAGCTACGTATGTTGAAAAAAATGAAGATATTAGACAACTTTATGATTGCAAATGGTAAAGAATGTGATTAAAGGATCTTTTCCTATGTCAAAAGTTTTAGTTTTCGAGGGTAGTAGCTAAGCATGTTGGAAAAATGAAGATATTAGACTATTTTATGATTGTAAATGGTAAAGAATGTGATTAAAGCCTCTTTTCCTAATTCAAAAGTTTTAGTTTTTTGAGGGTAATAGCTATGTCTGTTGAAAAAATGAAGATATTAGACTATTTTATGATTAAAAATTGTAAAGAATGTGATTAAAGGCTCTTTTCCTATGTCAAAAGTTTTAGTTTTCGAGGGGAATAGCTACGTATGTTGAAAAAATAAAGATATTAGACTATTTTATGATTGCAAATGGTAAAGAATGTGATTAAAGGCTCTTTTCCCATTTCAAAATTTTAGTTTTTGAGGGTAATAGCTACGTATGTTGAAAAAATGAAGATATTAGACTATTTTATAATTACAAATGGTAAAGAATGTGATTAAAGGCTCTTTTCCTATTTCAAAAGTTTTAGTTTTCGAGGGTAATAGCTATGTATGTTGAAAAAATGAAGATATTAGATTTTATGATTGCAAATGGTAAAGAATGTGATTAAAGGCTCTTTTCCTATGTCAAAAGTTTTAGTTTTCGAGGGTAATAGCTACGTATGTTGAAAAAATGAAGATATTAGACTATTTTATGATTGCAAATGGTAAAGAATGTGATTAAAGGCTCTTTTCCTATTTCAAAAGTTTTAGTTTTCGAGGGTAATAGCTACGTATGTTGAAAAAATGAAGATATTAGACTATTTTATGATTGCAAATGGTAAAGAATGTGATTAAAGGCTCTTTTCCTATTTCAAAAGTTTTAGTTTTCGAGGGTAATAGCTACGTATGTTGAAAAAATGAAGATATTAGACTATTTATGATTGCACATGGTAAAGAATGTGATAAAGGCTCTTTTCCTATGTCAAAAGTTTTAGTTTTCGAGGGTAATAGCTACGTATGTTGGAAAAATGAAGATATTAGATATTTTATGATTGCAAATGGTAAAGAATGTGATTAAAGGCTCTTTTCCTATGTCAAAAGTTTTAGTTTTCGAGGGTAATAGCTACGTATGTTGAAAAAATGAAGATATTAGACTATTTTATGATTGCAAATGGTAAAGAATGTGATTAAAGGCTCTTTTCCTTATTTCAAAAGTTTTAGTTTTCGAGGGTAATAGCTACGTATGTTGAAAAAATGAAGATATTAGACTATTTTATGATTGCAAATGGTAAAGAATGTGATTAAAGGCTCTTTTCCTATTTCAAAAGTTTTAGTTTTCGAGGGTAATAGCTTTGTCTGTGGAAAAAATGAAGATATTAGACTATTTTATGATTGCAAATGGTAAAGAATGTGATTAAAGGCTCTTTTCCTATGTCAAAAGTTTTAGTTTTCGAGGGTAATAGCTACGTATGTTGAAAAAATGAAGATATTAGACTATTTTATGATTGCAAATGGTAAAGAATGTGATTAAAGGCTCTTTTCCTATTTCAAAAGTTTTAGTTTTCGAGGGTAATAGCTATGTCTGTGGAAAAAATGAAGATATTAGACTATTTTATGATTGCAAATGGTAAAGAATGTGATTAAAGGCTCTTTTCCTATTTCAAAAGTTTTAGTTTTCGAGGGTAATAGCTACGTATGTTAAAAAATGAAGATATTAGACTATTTTATGATTGCACATGGTAAAGAATGTGATTAAAGGGTCTTTTCCTATTTCAAAAGTTTTAGTTTTCGAGGGTAATAGCTTTGTCTGTAAAAAATGAAGATATTAGACAATTTTATGATTGCAAATGGTAAAGAATGTGATTAAAGGCTCTTTTCCTATTTCAAAAGTTTTAGTTTTCGAGGGTAATAGCTACGTATGTTGAAAAAATGAAGATATTAGACTATTTTATGATTGCAAATGGTAAAGAATGTGATTAAAGGCTCTTTTCCTATTCAAAAGTTTTAGTTTTCGAGGGTAATAGCTACGTATGTTGAAAAAATGAAGATATTAGACTATTTTATGATTGCAAATGGTAAAGAATGTGATTAAAGGCTCTTTTCCTATGTCAAAAGTTTTAGTTTTCGAGGGTAATAGCTACGTATGTTGAAAAAATGAAGATATTAGACTATTTTATGATTGCAAATGGTAAAGAATGTGATTAAAGGCTCTTTTCCTATTTCAAAAGTTTTAGTTTTCGGGTAATAGCTTTGTATGTTGAAAAAATGAAGATATTAGACTATTTTATGATTGCAAATGGTAAAGAATGTGATTAAAGGCTCTTTTCCTATTTCAAAAGTTTTAGTTTTCGAGGGTAATAGCTATGTATGTTGAAAAAATGAAGATATTAGACTATTTTATGATTGCAAATGGTAAAGAATGTGATTAAAGGCTCTTTTCCTATTTCAAAAGTTTTAGTTTTCGAGGGTAATAGCTACGTATGTTGAAAAAATGAAGATATTAGACTATTTTATGATTGCAAATGGTAAAGAATGTGATTAAAGGCTCTTTTCCTATTTCAAAAGTTTTAGTTTTCGAGGGTAATAGCTATGTATGTTGAAAAAATGAAGATATTAGACTATTTTATGATTGCACATGGTAAAGAATGTGATTAAAGGCTCTTTTCCTATGTCAAAAGTTTTAGTTTTCGAGGGTAATAGCTATGTATGTGAAAAAATGAAGATATTAGACTATTTTATGATTGCACATGGTAAAGAATGTGATTAAAGGCTCTTTTCCTATTTCAAAAGTTTTAGTTTTCGAGGGTAATAGCTACGTATGTTGAAAAAATGAAGATATTAGACTATTTTATGATTGCACATGGTAAAGAATGTGATTAAAGGCTCTTTTCCTATGTCAAAAGTTTTAGTTTTCGAGGGTAATAGCTACGTATGTTGAAAAAATGAAGATATTAGACTATTTTATGATTGCAAATGGTAAAGAATGTGATTAAAGGCTCTTTTCCTATTTCAAAAGTTTTAGTTTTCGAGGGTAATAGCTACGTATGTTGAAAAAATGAAGATATTAGACAATTTTATGATTGCACATGGTAAAGAATGTGATTAAAGGCTCTTTTCCTATTCAAAAGTTTTAGTTTTCGAGGGTAATAGCTACGTATGTTGAAAAAATGAAGATATTAGACTATTTTATGATTGCAAATGGTAAAGAATGTGATTAAAGGCTCTTTTCCTATTTCAAAAGTTTTAGTTTTCGAGGGTAATAGCTACGTATGTTGAAAAAATGAAGATATTAGACTATTTTATGATTGCACATGGTAAAGAATGTGATTAAAGGCTCTTTTCCTATTCAAAAGTTTTAGTTTTCGAGGGTAATAGCTTTGTCTGTGGAAAAAATGAAGATATTAGACTATTTTATGATTGCACATGGTAAAGAATGTGATTAAAGGCTCTTTTCCTATGTCAAAAGTTTTAGTTTTCGAGGGTAATAGCTACGTATGTTGAAAAAATGAAGATATTAGACTATTTTATGATTGCAAATGGTAAAGAATGTGATTAAAGGCTCTTTTCCTATTTCAAAAGTTTTAGTTTTCGAGGGTAATAGCTACGTATGTTGAAAAAATGAAGATATTAGACTATTTTATGATTGCACATGGTAAAGAATGTGATTAAAGGCTCTTTTCCTATGTCAAAAGTTTTAGTTTTCGAGGGTAATAGCTACGTATGTTGAAAAAATGAAGATATTAGACTATTTTATGATTGCAAATGGTAAAGAATGTGATTAAAGGCTCTTTTCCTAGTCAAAAGTTTTAGTTTTCGAGGGTAATAGCTATGTATGTTGAAAAAATGAAGATATTAGACTATTTTATGATTGCAAATGGTAAAGAATGTGATTAAAGGCTCTTTTCCTATTTCAAAAGTTTTAGTTTTCGAGGGTAATAGCTACGTATGTTGAAAAAATGAAGATATTAGACTATTTTATGATTGCAAATGGTAAAGAATGTGATTAAAGGCTCTTTTCCTATTTCAAAAGTTTTAGTTTTCGAGGGTAATAGCTACGTATGTTGGAAAAAATGAAGATATTAGACTATTTTATGATTGCAAATGGTAAAGAATGTGATTAAAGGCTCTTTTCCTATTTCAAAAGTTTTAGTTTTCGAGGGTAATAGCTACGTATGTTGAAAAAATGAAGATATTAGACTATTTTATGATTGCACATGGTAAAGAATGTGATTAAAGGCTCTTTTCCTATTTCAAAAGTTTTAGTTTTCGAGGGTAATAGCTACGTATGTTGAAAAAATGAAGATATTAGACTATTTTATGATTGCAAATGGTAAAGAATGTGATTAAAGGCTCTTTTCCTATTTCAAAAGTTTTAGTTTTCGAGGGTAATAGCTACGTATGTTGAAAAAATGAAGATATTAGACTATTTTATGATTGCAAATGGTAAAGAATGTGATTAAAGGCTCTTTTCCTATTTCAAAAGTTTTAGTTTTCGAGGGTAATAGCTACGTAGGTTGAAAAAATGAAGATATTAGACTATTTTATGATTGCAAATGGTAAAGAATGTGATTAAAGGCTCTTTTCCTATGTCAAAAGTTTTAGTTTTCGAGGGTAATAGCTTTGTCTGTGGAAAAAATGAAGATATTAGACTATTTTATGATTGCAAATGGTAAAGAATGTGATTAAAGGCTCTTTTCCTATGTCAAAAGTTTTAGTTTTCGAGGGTAATAGCTACGTATGTTGAAAAAATGAAGATATTAGACTATTTTATGATTGCAAATGGTAAAGAATGTGATTAAAGGCTCTTTTCCTGTTTCAAAAGTTTTAGTTTTCGAGGGTAATAGCTATGTCTGTGGAAAAAATGAAGATATTAGACTATTTTATGATTGCACATGGTAAAGAATGTGATTAAAGGCTCTTTTCCTATGTCAAAAGTTTTAGTTTTCGAGGGTAATAGCTACGTATGTTGGAAAAAATGAAGATATTAGACTATTTTATGATTGCAAATGGTAAAGAATGTGATTAAAGGCTCTTTTCCTATTTCAAAAGTTTAGTTTTCGAGGGTAATAGCTTTGTCTGTGGAAAAAATGAAGATATTAGACTATTTTATGATTGCAAATGGTTAAAGAATGTGATTAAAGGCTCTTTTCCTATTTCAAAAGTTTTAGTTTTCGAGGGTAATAGCTATGTATGTTGAAAAAATGAAGATATTAGACTATTTTATGATTGCAAATGGTAAAGAATGTGATTAAAGGCTCTTTTCCTATGTCAAAAGTTTTAGTTTTCGAGGGTAATAGCTACGTATGTTGAAAAAATGAAGATATTAGACTATTTTATGATTGCAATGGTAAAGAATGTGATTAAAGGCTCTTTTCCTATTTCAAAAGTTTTAGTTTTCGAGGGTAATAGCTACGTATGTCTGTGGAAAAAATGAAGATATTAGACAATTTTATGATTGCACATGGTAAAGAATGTGATTAAAGGCTCTTTTCCTATTTCAAAAGTTTTAGTTTTCGGGTAATAGCTTTGTTCTGTGAAAAAATGAAGATATTAGACTATTTTATGATTGCACATGGTAAAGAATGTGATTAAAGGCTCTTTTCCTATTTCAAAAGTTTTAGTTTTCGAGGGTAATAGCTACGTATGTTGAAAAAATGAAGATATTAGACTATTTTATGATTGCACAATGGTAAAGAATGTGATTAAAGGCTCTTTTCCTATTTCAAAAGTTTTAGTTTTCGAGGGTAATAGCTTTGTCTGTGGAAAAAATGAAGATATTAGACTATTTTATGATTGCACATGGTAAAGAATGTGATTAAAGGCTCTTTTCCTATTTCAAAAGTTTTAGTTTTCGAGGGTAATAGCTACGTATGTTGAAAAAATGAAGATATTAGACTATTTTATGATTGCAAATGGTAAAGAATGTGATTAAAGGCTCTTTTCCTATGTCAAAAGTTTTAGTTTTTGAGGGTAATAGCTACGTATGTTGAAAAAATGAAGATATTAGACTATTTTATGATTGCAAATGGTAAAGAATGTGATTAAAGGCTCTTTTCCTATTTCAAAAGTTTTAGTTTTCGAGGGTATAGCTACGTATGTTGAAAAAATGAAGATATTAGACTATTTTATGATTGCAAATGGTAAAGAATGTGATTAAAGGCTCTTTTCCTATTTCAAAAGTTTTAGTTTTCGAGGGTAATAGCTACGTATGTTGAAAAAATGAAGATATTAGACTATTTTATGATTGCACATGGTAAAAAATGTGATTAAAGGCTCTTTTCCTATGTCAAAAGTTTTAGTTTTCGAGGGTAATAGCTTTGTCTGTTGAAAAATGAAGATATTAGACTATTTTATGATTGCAAATGGTAAAGAATGTGATTAAAGGCTCTTTTCCTATTTCAAAAGTTTTAGTTTTCGAGGGTAATAGCTACGTATGTTGAAAAAATGAAGATATTAGACTATTTTATGATTGCAAATGGTAAAGAATGTGATTAAAGGCTCTTTTCCTATTCAAAAGTTTTAGTTTTCGAGGGTAATAGCTACGTCTGTGAAAAAATGAAGATATTAGACTATTTTATGATTGCAAATGGTAAAGAATGTGATTAAAGGCTCTTTTCCTATTTCAAAAGTTTTAGTTTTCGAGGGTAATAGCTACGTATGTTGAAAAAATGAAGATATTAGACTATTTTATGATTGCACATGGTAAAGAATGTGATTAAAGGCTCTTTTCCTATTTCAAAAGTTTTAGTTTTCGAGGGTAATAGCTACGTATGTTGAAAAAATGAAGATATTAGACTATTTTATGATTGCAAATGGTAAAGAATGTGATTAAAGGCTCTTTTCCTATGTCAAAAGTTTTAGTTTTCGAGGGTAATAGCTACGTATGTTGAAAAAATGAAGATATTAGACTATTTTATGATTGCAAATGGTAAAGAATGTGATTAAAGGCTCTTTTCCTATTTCAAAAGTTTTAGTTTTCGAGGGTAATAGCTACGTATGTTGAAAAAATGAAGATATTAGACTATTTTATGATTGCAAATGGTAAAGAATGTGATTAAAGGCTCTTTTCCTATTTCAAAAGTTTTAATTTTCGAAGGTAATAGCTACGTATGTTGAAAAAATGAAGATATTAGACTATTTTATGATTGCAAATGGTAAAGAATGTGATTAAAGGCTCTTTTCCTATTTCAAAAGTTTTAGTTTTCGAGGGTAATAGCTACGTATGTTGAAAAAATGAAGATATTAGACTATTTTATGATTGCAAATGGTAAAGAATGTGATTAAAGGTAATAGCTACGTATGTTGAAAAAATGAAGATATTAGACTATTTTATGATTGCACATGGTAAAGAATGTGATTAAAGGCTCTTTTCCTATTTCAAAAGTTTTAGTTTTCGAGGGTAATAGCTACGTATGTTGAAAAAATGAAGATATTAGACTATTTTATGATTGCAAATGGTAAAGAATGTGATTAAAGGCTCTTTTCCTATTTCAAAAGTTTTAGTTTTCGAGGGTAATAGCTACGTATGTTGAAAAAATGAAGATATTAGACTATTTTATGATTGCAAATGGTAAAGAATGTGATTAAAGGCTCTTTTCCTATTTCAAAAGTTTTAGTTTTCGAGGGTAATAGCTTTGTCTGTGAAAAAATGAAGATATTAGACTATTTTATGATTGCACATGGTAAAGAATGTGATTAAAGGCTCTTTTCCTATGTTCAAAAGTTTTAGTTTTCGAGGGTAATAGCTACGTATGTTGAAAAAATGAAGATATTAGACTATTTTATGATTGCACATGGTAAAGAATGTGATTAAAGGCTCTTTTCCTATGTCAAAAGTTTTAGTTTTCGAGGGTAATAGCTACGTATGTTGAAAAAATGAAGATATTAGACTATTTTATGATTGCAAATGGTAAAGAATGTGATTAAAGGCTCTTTTCCTATTTCAAAAGTTTTAGTTTTCGAGGGTAATAGCTACGTATGTTGAAAAAATGAAGATATTAGACTATTTTATGATTGCAAATGGTAAAGAATGTGATTAAAGGCTCTTTTCCTATGTCAAAAGTTTTAGTTTTCGAGGGTAATAGCTACGTATGTTGAAAAAATGAAGATATTAGACTATTTTATGATTGCACATGGTAAAGAATGTGATTAAAGGCTCTTTTCCTATTTCAAAAGTTTTAGTTTTCGAGGGTAATAGCTACGTATGTTGAAAAAATGAAGATATTAGACTATTTTATGATTGCACATGGTAAAGAATGTGATTAAAGGCTCTTTTCCTATTTCAAAAGTTTTAGTTTTCGAGGGTAATAGCTACGTATGTTGAAAAAATGAAGATATTAGACTATTTTATGATTGCAAATGGTAAAGAATGTGATTAAAGGCTCTTTTCCTATTCAAAAGTTTTAGTTTTCGAGGGTAATAGCTACGTATGTTGAAAAAATGAAGATATTAGACTATTTTATGATTGCAAATGGTAAAGAATGTGATTAAAGGCTCTTTTCCTATTTCAAAAGTTTTAGTTTTCGAGGGTAATAGCTACGTATGTCTGTGGAAAAAATGAAGATATTAGACTATTTTATGATTGCACATGGTAAAGAATGTGATTAAAGGCTCTTTTCCTATTTCAAAAGTTTTAGTTTTCGAGGGTAATAGCTACGTATGTTGAAAAAATGAAGATATTAGACTATTTTATGATTGCAAATGGTAAAGAATGTGATTAAAGGCTCTTTTCCTATTTCAAAAGTTTTAGTTTTCGAGGGTAATAGCTACGTATGTTGAAAAATGAAGATATTGAAGATATTAGTTATTTTATGATTGCACAAATGGTAAAGAATGTGATTAAAGGCTCTTTTCCTATGTCAAAAGTTTTAGTTTTCGAGGGTAATAGCTACGTATGTTGAAAAAATGAAGATATTAGACTATTTTATGATTGCAAATGGTAAAGAATGTGATTAAAGGCTCTTTTCCTATTTCAAAAGTTTTAGTTTTCGAGGGTAATAGCTACGTATGTTGAAAAAATGAAGATATTAGACTATTTTATGATTGCACATGGTAAAGAATGTGATTAAAGGCTCTTTTCCTATTTCAAAAGTTTTAGTTTTCGAGGGTAATAGCTACGTATGTTGAAAAAATGAAGATATTAGACTATTTTATGATTGCAAATGGTAAAGAATGTGATTAAAGGCTCTTTTCCTATTCAAAAGTTTTAGTTTTCGAGGGTAATAGCTACGTATGTTGAAAAAATGAAGATATTAGACTATTTTATGATTGCAAATGGTAAAGAATGTGATTAAAGGCTCTTTTCCTATTTCAAAAGTTTTAGTTTTCGAGGGTAATAGCTATGTCTGTGGAAAAAATGAAGATATTAGACTATTTTATGATTGCACATGGTAAAGAATGTGATTAAAGGCTCTTTTCCTATTTCAAAAGCTTTAGTTTTCGAGGGTAATAGCTACGTATGTTGAAAAAATGAAGATATTAGACTATTTTATGATTGCAATGGTAAAGAATGTGATTAAAGGCTCTTTTCCTATTTCAAAAGTTTTAGTTTTCGAGGGTAATAGCTACGTCTGTTGAAAAAATGAAGATATTAGACTATTTTATGATTGCAAATGGTAAAGAATGTGATTAAAGGCTCTTTTCCTATGTCAAAAGTTTTAGTTTTCGAGGGTAATAGCTACGTATGTTGAAAAAATGAAGATATTAGACTATTTTATGATTGCAAATGGTAAAGAATGTGATTAAAGGCTCTTTTCCTTTCAAAAGTTTTAGTTTTCGAGGGTAATAGCTACGTATGTTGAAAAAATGAAGATATTAGACTATTTTATGATTGCAAATGGTAAAGAATGTGATTAAAGGCTCTTTTCCTATTTCAAAAGTTTTAGTTTTCGAGGGTAATAGCTACGTATGTTGAAAAAATGAAGATATTAGACTATTTTATGATTGCAAATGGTAAAGAATGTGATTAAAGGCTCTTTTCCTATTTCAAAAGTTTTAGTTTTCGAGGGTAATAGCTACGTATGTTGAAAAAATGAAGATATTAGACTATTTTATGATTGCAAATGGTAAAGAATGTGATTAAAGGCTCTTTTCCTATTTCAAAAGTTTTAGTTTTCGAGGGTAATAGCTACGTATGTTGAAAAAATGAAGATATTAGACTATTTTATGATTGCAAATGGTAAAGAATGTGATTAAAGGCTCTTATCCTATTTCAAAAGTTTTAGTTTTCGAGGGTAATAGCTTGTTGAAAATATGAAGATATTAGACAATTTTATGATTGCAAATGGTAAAGAATGTGATTAAAGGCTCTTTTCCTATTTCAAAAGTTTTAGTTTTCGAGGGTAATAGCTACGTATGTTGAAAAAATGAAGATATTAGACTATTTTATGATTGCAAATGGTAAAGAATGTGATTAAAGGCTCTTTTCCTATGTCAAAAGTTTTAGTTTTCGAGGGTAATAGCTACGTATGTTGAAAAAATGAAGATATTAGACTATTTTATGATTGCAAATGGTAAAGAATGTGATTAAAGGCTCTTTTCCTATTTCAAAAGTTTTAGTTTTCGAGGGTAATAGCTACGTATGTTGTGAAAAAATGAAGATATTAGACTATTTTATGATTGCAAATGGTAAAGAATGTGATTAAAGGCTCTTTTCCTATTTCAAAAGTTTTAGTTTTCGAGGGTAATAGCTTTGTCTGTGGAAAAAATGAAGATATTAGACTATTTTATGATTGCACATGGTAAAGAATGTGATTAAAGGCTCTTTTCCTATGTCAAAAGTTTTAGTTTTCGAGGGTAATAGCTACGTATGTTGAAAAAATGAAGATATTAGACTATTTTATGATTGCAAATGGTAAAGAATGTGATTAAAGGCTCTTTTCCTATTTCAAAAGTTTTAGTTTTCGAGGGTAATAGCTACGTATGTTGAAAAAATGAAGATATTAGACTATTTTATGATTGCACATGGTAAAGAATGTGATTAAAGGCTCTTTTCCTATTTCAAAAGTTTTAGTTTTCGAGGGTAATAGCTACGTATGTTGAAAAAATCAAGATATTAGACTATTTTATGATTGCAAATGGTAAAGAATGTGATTAAAGGCTCTTTTCCTATTCAAAAGTTTTAGTTTTCGAGGGTAATAGCTACGTTGTTGAAAAAATGAAGATATTAGACTATTTTATGATTGCAAATGGTAAAGAATGTGATTAAAGGCTCTTTTCCTATGTCAAAAGTTTTAGTTTTCGAGGGTAATAGCTACGTATGTTGAAAAAATGAAGATATTAGACTATTTTATGATTGCAAATGGTAAAGAATGTGATTAAAGGCTCTTTTCCTATTTCAAAAGTTTTAGTTTTCGAGGGTAATAGCTATGTATGTTGAAAAAATGAAGATATTAGACTATTTTATGATTGCACATGGTAAAGAATGTGATTAAAGGCTCTTTTCCTATTTCAAAAGTTTTAGTTTTCGAGGGTAATAGCTACGTATGTTGAAAAATGAAGATATTAGACTATTTTATGATTGCACATGGTAAAGAATGTGATTAAAGGCTCTTTTCCTATTTCAAAAGTTTTAGTTTTCGAGGGTAATAGCTATGTCTGTGAAAAAATGAAGATATTAGACTATTTTATGATTGCACAATGGTAAAGAATGTGATTAAAGGCTCTTTTCCTATTTCAAAAGTTTTAGTTTTCGAGGGTAATAGCTACGTATGTTGAAAAAATGAAGATATTAGACTATTTTATGATTGCAAATGGTAAAAAGAATGTGATTAAAGGCTCTTTTCCTATCTCAAAAGTTTTAGTTTTCGAGGGTAATAGCTACGTATGTTGAAAAATGAAGATATTAGACTATTTTTGATTGCAAATGGTAAAAAATGTGATTAAAGGCTCTTTTCCTATTTCAAAAGTTTTAGTTTTCGAGGGTAATAGCTTTGTCTGTGGAAAAAATGAAGATATTAGACTATTTTATGATTGCACATGGTAAAGAATGTGATTAAAGGCTCTTTTCCTATGTCAAAAGTTTTAGTTTTCGAGGGTAATAGCTACGTATGTTGAAAAAATGAAGATATTAGACTATTTTATGATTGCAAATGGTAAAGAATGTGATTAAAGGCTCTTTTCCTATTTCAAAAGCTTTAGTTTTCGAGGGTAATACCTTTGTCTGTGGAAAAAATGAAGATATTAGACTATTTTATGATTGCAAATGGTAAAGTATGTGATTAAAGGCTCTTTTCCTGTTTCAAAAGTTTTAGTTTTCGAGGGCAATAGCTACGTATGTTAAAAAACGAAGATATTAGACTATTTTATGATTGCACATGGTAAAGAATGTGATTAAAGGCTCTTTTCCTATGTCAAAAGTTTTAGTTTTCGAGGGTAATAGCTTTGTCTGTAGAAAAAATGAAGATATTAGACAATTTTATGATTGCAAATGTTAAAGAATGTGATTAAAGGCTCTTTTCCTATTTCAAACGTTTTAGTTTTCGGGGGTAATAGCTACGTATGTTGAAAAAATGAAGATATTAGACTATTTTATGATTGCAAATGGTAAAGATGTGATTAAAGGCTCTTTTCCTATGTCAAAAGTTTGTTGAAAAAATGAAGATATTAGACTATTTTATGATTGCACATGGTAAAGAATGTGATTAAAGGCTCTTTTCCCATTTCAAAAGTTTTAGTTTTCGAGGGTAATAGCTTTGTCTGTGGAAAAAATGAAGATATTAGACTATTTTATGATTGCACATGGTAAAGAATGTGATTAAAGGCTCTTTTCCTATTTCAAAAGTTTTAGTTTTCGAGGGTAATAGCTACGTTGTTGAAAAAATGAAGATATTAGACTATTTTATGATTGCACAATGGTAAAGAATGTGATTAAAGGCTCTTTTCCTATTTCAAAAGTTTTAGTTTTCGGGGGTAATAGCTACGTATGTTGAAAAAATGAAGATATTAGACTATTTTATGATTGCAAATGGTAAAGAATGTGATTAAAGGCTCTTTTCCTATTTCAAAAGTTTTAGTTTTCGAGGGTAATAGCTATATGTCTGTGGAAAAAATGAAGATATTAGACTATTTTATGATTGCAAATGGTAAAGAATGTGATTAAAGGCTCTTTTCCTATTTCAAAAGTTTTAGTTTTCGAGGGTAATAGCTACGTATGTTGAAAAAATGAAGATATTAGACTATTTTATGATTGCACATGGTAAAGAATGTGATTAAAGGCTCTTTTCCTATTTCAAAAGTTTTAGTTTTCGAGGGTAATAGCTACGTATGTTGAAAAAATGAAGATATTAGACTATTTTATGATTGCAAATGGTAAAGAATGTGATTAAAGGCTCTTTTCCTATGTCAAAAGTTTTAGTTTTCGAGGGTAATAGCTACGTATGTTGAAAAAATGAAGATATTAGACTATTTTATGATTGCAAATGGTAAAGAATGTGATTAAAGGCTCTTTTCCTATTTCAAAAGTTTTAGTTTTCGAGGGTAATAGCTTTGTCTGTGGAAAAAATGAAGATATTAGACTATTTTATGATTGCACATGGTAAAGAATGTGATTAAAGGCTCTTTTCCTATTTCAAAAGTTTTAGTTTTCGAGGGTAATAGCTACGTATGTTGAAAAAATGAAGATATTAGACTATTTTATGATTGCAAATGGTAAAGAATGTGATTAAAGGCTCTTTTCCTATTCAAAAGTTTTAGTTTTCGAGGGTAATAGCTACGTATGTTGAAAAAATGAAGATATTAGACTTTTTATGATTGCAAATGGTAAAGAATGTGATTAAAGGCTCTTTTCCTATTTCAAAAGTTTTAGTTTTCGAGGGTAATAGCTATATGTTGAAAAAATGAAGATATTAGACTATTTTATGATTGCATGGTAAAGAATGTGATTAAAGGCTCTTTTCCTATTTCAAAAGTTTTAGTTTTCGAGGGTAATAGCTTTGTATGTTGAAAAAATGAAGATATTAGACTATTTTATGATTGCACATGGTAAAGAATGTGATTAAAGGCTCTTTTCCTATGTCAAAAGTTTTAGTTTTCGAGGGTAATAGCTACGTATGTTGAAAAAATGAAGATATTAGACTATTTTATGATTGCAAATGGTAAAGAATGTGATTAAAGGCTCTTTTCCTATTCAAAAGTTTTAGTTTTCGAGGGTAATAGCTACGTATGTTGAAAAAATGAAGATATTAGACTATTTTATGATTGCAAATGGTAAAGAATGTGATTAAAGGCTCTTTTCCTATTTCAAAAGTTTTAGTTTTCGAGGGTAATAGCTTTGTCTGTGGAAAAAATGAAGATATTAGACTATTTTATGATTGCACAATGGTAAAGAATGTGATTAAAGGCTCTTTTCCTATTTCAAAAGTTTTAGTTTTCGGGGGTAATAGCTACGTATGTTGAAAAAATGAAGATATTAGACTATTTTATGATTGCAAATGGTAAAGAATGTGATTAAAGGCTCTTTTCCTATTCAAAAGTTTTAGTTTTCGAGGGTAATAGCTACGTATGTTGAAAAAATGAAGATATTAGACTATTTTATGATTGCAAATGGTAAAGAATGTGATTAAAGGCTCTTTTCCTATGTCAAAAGTTTTAGTTTTCGAGGGTAATAGCTACGTATGTTGAAAAAATGAAGATATTAGACTATTTTATGATTGCACATGGTAAAGAATGTGATTAAAGGCTCTTTTCCTATTTCAAAAGTTTTAGTTTTCGAGGGTAATAGCTACGTATGTTGAAAAAATGAAGATATTAGACTATTTTATGATTGCACAATGGTAAAGAATGTGATTAAAGGCTCTTTTCCTATTTCAAAAGTTTTAGTTTTCGAGGGTAATAGCTACGTATGTTGAAAAAATGAAGATATTAGACTATTTTATGATTGCAAATGGTAAAGAATGTGATTAAAGGCTCTTTTCCTATGTCAAAAGTTTTAGTTTTCGAGGGTAATAGCTACGTATGTTGAAAAAATGAAGATATTAGACTATTTTATGATTGCAAATGGTAAAGAATGTGATTAAAGGCTCTTTTCCTATTCAAAAGTTTTAGTTTTCGAGGGTAATAGCTACGTATGTTGAAAAAATGAAGATATTAGACTATTTTATGATTGCAAATGGTAAAGAATGTGATTAAAGGCTCTTTTCCTATTTCAAAAGTTTTAGTTTTCGAGGGTAATAGCTTTGTCTGTGGAAAAAATGAAGATATTAGACTATTTTATGATTGCACATGGTAAAGAATGTGATTAAAGGCTCTTTTCCTATTTCAAAAGTTTTAGTTTTCGAGGGTAATAGCTACGTATGTTGAAAAAATGAAGATATTAGACTATTTTATGATTGCAAATGGTAAAGAATGTGATTAAAGGCTCTTTTCCTATTTCAAAAGTTTTAGTTTTCGAGGGTAATAGCTACGTTGTTGAAAAAATGAAGATATTAGACTATTTTATGATTGCACATGGTAAAGAATGTGATTAAAGGCTCTTTTCCTATTTCAAAAGTTTTAGTTTTCGAGGGTAATAGCTACGTATGTTGAAAAAATGAAGATATTAGACTATTTTATGATTGCACATGGTAAAGAATGTGATTAAAGGCTCTTTTCCTATTTCAAAAGTTTTAGTTTTCGAGGGTAATAGCTACGTATGTTGAAAAAATGAAGATATTAGACTATTTTATGATTGCAAATGGTAAAGAATGTGATTAAAGGCTCTTTTCCTATGTCAAAAGTTTTAGTTTTCGAGGGTAATAGCTACGTATGTTGAAAAAATGAAGATATTAGACTATTTTATGATTGCAAATGGTAAAGAATGTGATTAAAGGCTCTTTTCCTATTCAAAAGTTTTAGTTTTCGAGGGTAATAGCTACGTATGTTTGAAAAAATGAAGATATTAGACTATTTTATGATTGCACATGGTAAAGAATGTGATTAAAGGCTCTTTTCCTATTTCAAAAGTTTTAGTTTTCGAGGGTAATAGCTACGTATGTTGAAAAAATGAAGATATTAGACTATTTTATGATTGCACATGGTAAAGAATGTGATTAAAGGCTCTTTTCCTATTTCAAAAGTTTTAGTTTTCGAGGGTAATAGCTATTGTTGTGAAAAAATGAAGATATTAGACTATTTTATGATTGCAAATGGTAAAGATGTGATTAAAGGCTCTTTTCCTATGTCAAAAGTTTTAGTTTTCGAGGGTAATAGCTACGTATGTTGAAAAAATGAAGATATTAGACTATTTTATGATTGCACATGGTAAAGAATGTGATTAAAGGCTCTTTTCCTATTTCAAAAGTTTTAGTTTTCGAGGGTAATAGCTTTGTCTGTGGAAAAAATGAAGATATTAGACTATTTTATGATTGCAAATGGTAAAGAATGTGATTAAAGGCTCTTTTCCTATTTCAAAAGTTTTAGTTTTCGAGGGTAATAGCTACGTATGTTGAAAAAATGAAGATATTAGACTATTTTATGATTGCACAATGGTAAAGAATGTGATTAAAGGCTCTTTTCCTATGTCAAAAGTTTTAGTTTTCGAGGGTAATAGCTACGTATGTTGAAAAAATGAAGATATTAGACTATTTTATGATTGCAAATGGTAAAGAATGTGATTAAAGGCTCTTTTCCTATTTCAAAAGTTTTAGTTTTCGAGGGTAATAGCTTTGTCTGTGGAAAAAATGAAGATATTAGACTATTTTATGATTGCAAATGGTAAAGAATGTGATTAAAGGCTCTTTTCCTATTCAAAAGTTTTAGTTTTCGAGGGTAATAGCTACGTATGTTAAAAAATGAAGATATTAGACTATTTTATGATTGCACATGGTAAAGAATGTGATTAAAGGCTCTTTTCCTATTTCAAAAGTTTTAGTTTTCGAGGGTAATAGCTACGTATGTTGAAAAAATGAAGATATTAGACTATTTTATGATTGCAAATGGTAAAGAATGTGATTAAAGGCTCTTTTCCTATTTCAAAAGTTTTAGTTTTCGAGGGTAATAGCTACGTATGTTGAAAAAATGAAGATATTAGACTATTTTATGATTGCAAATGGTAAAGAATGTGATTAAAGGCTCTTTTCCTATTCAAAAGTTTTAGTTTTCGAGGGTAATAGCTACGTATGTTGAAAAAATGAAGATATTAGACTATTTTATGATTGCAAATGGTAAAGAATGTGATTAAAGGCTCTTTTCCTATTTCAAAAGTTTTAGTTTTCGAGGGTAATAGCTATGTATGTTGAAAAAATGAAGATATTAGACTATTTTATGATTGCAAATGGTAAAGAATGTGATTAAAGGCTCTTTTCCTATTCAAAAGTTTTAGTTTTCGAGGGTAATAGCTATGTATGTGGAAAAAATGAAGATGGTAAAGAATGTGATTAAAGGCTCTTTTCCTATTTCAAAAGTTTTAGTTTTCGAGGGTAATAGCTACGTATGTTGAAAAAATGAAGATATTAGACTATTTTATGATTGCAAATGGTAAAGAATGTGATTAAAGGCTCTTTTCCTATTTCAAAAGTTTTAGTTTTCGAGGGTAATAGCTTTGTCTGTGGAAAAAATGAAGATATTAGACTATTTTATGATTGCACATGGTAAAGAATGTGATTAAAGGCTCTTTTCCTATGTCAAAAGTTTTAGTTTTCGAGGGTAATAGCTACGTATGTTGAAAAAATGAAGATATTAGACTATTTTATGATTGCACATGGTAAAGAATGTGATTAAAGGCTCTTTTCCTCATGTCAAAAGTTTTAGTTTTCGAGGGTAATAGCTACGTATGTTGAAAAAATGAAGATATTAGACTATTTTATGATTGCAAATGTTAAAGAATGTGATTAAAGGCTCTTTTCCTATGTCAAAAGTTTTAGTTTTCGAGGGTAATAGCTACGTATGTTGAAAAAATGAAGATATTAGACTATTTTATGATTGCAAATGGTAAAGAATATGATTAAAGGCTCTTTTCCTATTTCAAAAGTTTTAGTTTTCGAGGGTAATAGCTACGTATGTTGAAAAAATGAAGATATTAGACTATTTTATGATTGCACATGGTAAAGAATGTGATTAAAGGCTCTTTTCCTATTCAAAAGTTTTAGTTTTCGAGGGTAATAGCTACGTATGTTGAAAAAATGAAGATATTAGACTATTTTATGATTGCAAATGGTAAAGAATGTGATTAAAGGCTCTTTTCCTATTTCAAAAGTTTTAGTTTTCGAGGGTAATAGCTACGTTGTCTGAAAAAATGAAGATATTAGACTATTTTATGATTGCAAATGGTAAAGAATGTGATTAAAGGCTCTTTTCCTATTTCAAAAGTTTTAGTTTTCGAGGGTAATAGCTATTGTTGTGAAAAAATGAAGATATTAGACTATTTTATGATTGCAAATGGTAAAGAATGTGATTAAAGGCTCTTTTCCTATGTCAAAAGTTTTAGTTTTCGAGGGTAATAGCTACGTCTGTTAAAAAATGAAGATATTAGACTATTTTATGATTGCAAATGGTAAAGAATGTGATTAAAGGCTCTTTTCCTATGTCAAAAGTTTTAGTTTTCGAGGGTAATAGCTACGTATGTTGAAAAAATGAAGATATTAGACTATTTTATGATTGCAAATGGTAAAGAATGTGATTAAAGGCTCTTTTCCTATTTCAAAAGTTTTAGTTTTCGGGGTAATAGCTACGTATGTTGAAAAAATGAAGATATTAGACTATTTTATGATTGCACATGGTAAAAAATGTGATTAAAGGCTCTTTTCCTATTTCAAAAGTTTTAGTTTTCGAGGGTAATAGCTACGTATGTTGAAAAATGAAGATATTAGACTATTTTATGATTGCAAATGGTAAAGAATGTGATTAAAGGCTCTTTTCCTATTTCAAAAGTTTTAGTTTTCGAGGGTAATAGCTATGTCTGTGGAAAAAATGAAGATATTAGACTATTTTATGATTGCAAATGGTAAAGAATGTGATTAAAGGCTCTTTTCCTATGTCAAAAGTTTTAGTTTTCGAGGGTAATAGCTACGTATGTTGAAAAAATGAAGATATTAGACTATTTTATGATTGCAAATGGTAAAGAATGTGATTAAAGGCTCTTTTCCTATTTCAAAAGTTTTAGTTTTCGAGGGTAATAGCTATTGTCTGTGGAAAAAATGAAGATATTAGACTATTTATGATTGCACATGGTAAAGAATGTGATTAAAGGCTCTTTTCCTATTTCAAAAGTTTTAGTTTTCGAGGGTAATAGCTACGTATGTTGAAAAAATGAAGATATTAGACTATTTTATGATTGCAAATGGTAAAGAATGTGATAAAGGCTCTTTTCCTATGTCAAAAGTTTTAGTTTTCGAGGGTAATAGCTACGTATGTTGAAAAAATGAAGATATTAGACTATTTTATGATTGCAAATGGTAAAGAATGTGATTAAAGGCTCTTTTCCTATTTCAAAAGTTTTAGTTTTCGAGGGTAATAGCTACGTATGTTGAAAAAATGAAGATATTAGACTATTTTATGATTGCAAATGGTAAAGAATGTGATTAAAGGCTCTTTTCCTATTTCAAAAGTTTTAGTTTTCGAGGGTAATAGCTACGTATGTGGAAAAAATGAAGATATTAGACTATTTTATGATTGCAAATGGTAAAGAATGTGATTAAAGGCTCTTTTCCTATGTCAAAAGTTTTAGTTTTCGAGGGTAATAGCTTTGTCTGAAAAAATGAAGATATTAGACTATTTTATGATTGCACATGGTAAAGAATGTGATTAAAGGCTCTTTTCCTATGTCAAAAGTTTTAGTTTTCGAGGGTAATAGCTACGTATGTTGAAAAAATGAAGATATTAGACTATTTTATGATTGCAAATGGTAAAGAATGTGATTAAAGGCTCTTTTCCTATTTCAAAAGTTTTAGTTTTCGAGGGTAATAGCTATGTCTGTGAAAAAATGAAGATATTAGACTATTTTATGATTGCAAATGGTAAAGAATGTGATTAAAGGCTCTTTTCCTATTTCAAAAGTTTTAGTTTTCGAGGGTAATAGCTACGTATGTTGAAAAAATGAAGATATTAGACTATTTTATGATTGCACATGGTAAAGAATGTGATTAAAGGCTCTTTTCCTATTCAAAAGTTTTAGTTTTCGAGGGTAATAGCTACGTATGTTGAAAAAATGAAGATATTAGACTATTTTATGATTGCAAATGGTAAAGAATGTGATTAAAGGCTCTTTTCCTATTCAAAAGTTTTAGTTTTCGAGGGTAATAGCTACGTATGTTGAAAAAATGAAGATATTAGACTATTTTATGATTGCAAATGGTAAAGAATGTGATTAAAGGCTCTTTTCCTATTTCAAAAGTTTTAGTTTTCGAGGGTAATAGCTATGTATGTTGAAAAAATGAAGATATTAGACTATTTTATGATTGCAAATGGTAAAGAATGTGATTAAAGGCTCTTTTCCTATTTCAAAAGTTTTAGTTTTCGAGGGTAATAGCTACGTATGTTGAAAAAATGAAGATATTAGACTATTTTATGATTGCAAATGGTAAAGAATGTGATTAAAGGCTCTTTTCCTATTTCAAAAGTTTTAGTTTTCGAGGGTAATAGCTACGTATGTTGAAAAAATGAAGATATTAGACTATTTTATGATTGCAAATGGTAAAGAATGTGATTAAAGGCTCTTTTCCTATTTCAAAAGTTTTAGTTTTCGAGGGTAATAGCTACGTATGTTGAAAAAATGAAGATATTAGACTA
>NW_027065041.1:0-23450 GCF_032884065.1 Artemia franciscana
ACTGAAAGTAAGGAGCGACATTAAAACTTAAAACGAACAAAAATTACTCCGTATATGAAATAGGTTGTCCCCTCCACAATCCCTCGCTCTTTACGCTAAGGTTTGAGTCTTTGCCACAATTCTGCTTTTTAAAACAATTAAAAGCTTTAGCGTAATTAACGAGGGATTGCGGAGGGGACAACCCATTTCATATACGGAGTAATTTCTGTTTGTTTTAAGTTTTAATGTCGCTACTTACTTTCAGTTAAAAAAATTAGTTTTTTATGTAATATCACCAAAGCTCTAAATTATAATATTATTGCTGTTTCGTTTGATTCTGCTTTAAGCAGCCATATATTTGAAAATCCCAGCCACAAGATACTTTCTGAAGAATTTGCCCTAATTAGCAATGACCTAGGCATAAAGGAGGTAGTTCGAGAAGCAATTGAAATCAGACTTATGGTTAATAATAATATTTCCTTAAATAGGGACTTGGGAGACTATTCACTAAATTCTCTATACACAAATTTAATTTAAGACGATCTTACGAAATATTAAAAAGAAATCAGTTGATATTAACACAGAATCAGTTACAAATAGACCTTTGAGTACAGCTGCCAAAAAAGTAAGACTAGCACTAAAAACGCATTTTTAATCATTGAATCAATGAATTCAATGAACTGCCTCGTTTCATCTCACTTTATTTGTCCGTCCTGGTTGAACTTCGTTGAAGTAAGAAACTGGGACTCTTTTAAAAACTTTACATTTTAGTTCTATTGGCCGTATGTTGTAAGTTTTTCTTTTTCTATTCATTTAGATTTTCCTTAGCATGGCCCTTGGACATAGGGCCGAAACATCAATTCTAACTAGATTTCCACTGTTTTACGAAAATAATTCCCTATTCTTCTTCTATTTTTTTATGGTTACGAGGAACTTTCCACGGGAGCAAGTTTTCACTGGTGGTGGTAGAATTTCCAGTAAAAATTTCCCAAAGAGGGGGGGGGGGGGGGGGTACGACATGATTTGAGAAATGATCAGTAATTATCCTTTCAAATGAAAGTCAGATAGGACAGATTTTTCATAAACTTTCTGGGTAGATAATCAGCAAGGATGGGATTGTACAGAAGAAATTATCTGATGGATTTAAATGGGAGAAGCTTTACTTTTACTAATTTTACGGGGGGGGGGATGGAATCTTGCATGTGGGGGGGGGGTATTTTTCTGGCATCAACTGGAAAACGATCATAAATTAAACTGAAACAAAAATCTCGCCACTGAAAGTAAAGAGCGGCATTAAGACTTAAAACGAACTGAGATTATTCCATATATAAAGGAGGTTGCCGCCTTCTCAATATATCACTATTTACGCTAAAGTCTGACTTTTTGTCCCAATTATTTAAAAATATCTCTTGAAATATGAGGATAGTTTAATTAGAATGAGAAAATTTTTGAAAATTCTGAAAAACCTTATCATGAACAGTAAGGTAATGATAAAAGGCAATCCCTCTCTTATCTGTGTTTTTTTAGTTGTAATGTTGCTCCTTACCTTTAGTGGGAAAAACATGTTTTTTTTTTATTTGATATTTAATAAAATTGAAATAAAAGACTAGCAGCATATTATCCAGTGTTAGGGCCCTTGGCTCTGATTACCAGATAAATATCCTTTTTTGTTGTTTGTTTTCCTAAATTAAAATATTTACATTTCTGGGACTTTCTTATCCCCCCCCCCTTCAATTTCATTTTTCTTCCTAACCTTTGATTTTCCTTTTAGTGTCATATTTTTTTCTTGCAGACAGACTTATTAGCTTGAACAGTAGCTGCGCAATTAAGATAACTCAACTGTGGTAAATGTATTCTTGGACGGCTGGACTTGGTCAAGATTCACGGGTAGAAGTGGTGTTGGAGATGACACATAGCCTTATGTTGCACACTGGGAGGGCTAGTATTAGCTGGTCCCCGTGTGTCGTTCTTTGGGTGGGTTTTTGCTTTTGTCTAGGTAACGAAAGTTATTTTTTCAGTTTTTTGCGAAATTCGTTTTGAAAAGAAGCTATTCTTTCTATTTTTGACTTCTTTTTTACTAGCCTAGAGTACAGATAGGTTATTTGATTGAGAAGAGTTTAGTACAGGGAAAGTCATGTGTTATTTGAGATATCTTTCCTGGGGAGAACAAGATTTTTTCAGGCAATTTTTGAGCTTGATGACTTTGGCCCTTATAATGGTGCCTGAGGCCAACTAGTTTGGCACATACACGCAGCAAGAATTACGCTTGTCCAGTCTCTAATGGCTATCGGAAAGCAGTGAGGGAAGATCACTTAGAATCCGTGGGACGTTAGAGTTGATTTTGGCATCGTAGTGCCAGAGGACTTCATTAACGGCTTCAGGACTGACCCTGGCAGCCCATTATATTTACAAATATTGAAGGCAGAGAGACTGTGGACCGCTCGAACACGATATCATACCCTAGCAAATCCCAGTGGTGGCACTTTTTCGCATACGCTGGCACCGCCAGACTTTAAATCAAGTAATTGATGCTAATATTACTACCACTTCTACTGCTACTGCTATTACCCCTACTACTACTACTAACGTTACGACTACTGCTAGTACTTGTACTATTAACAACTGCAGCATCAATCTGCCTGAGGCAAACACAGCTACACATATTCCTCCTTCATCCGAATATATTCCAAACCTCCGTCCTTACACACTTTCCACAGAATCCGATTTCCTTTCAATTCTTCCTTGTGACCTTTTCACAACCCGTTCGGTGACGACCTGCTTTTCGTTTACAAACAAAGAAACACACTTTCTGTGGAAATTTTGTCAAGACGGAGGAATTCAATTACGTTAAAATTTTCGCTATTGTTTCTGTGTGTTTTTCTTTCTTTGTTATGGAAAGGCAGTGTGGTCATCGTCACTCTTGGCGCTTTTCGTTCGGCCGCAGATGGATGGCAAAAATGATGATATTTGGCAATAGGTCATCCTTCATCCGCAAAATGTCTCCTAGCCGTCTCAGCTTTTCTCTCATTATAACCAAAGAAAGCGGAATTTAACCACATTTTTTGTACAGCTTACTGTTTAAAATTCGATCAGTCAGACGGGTAGTGACACAACTCTCACCGTTAAAAAAAAAAAAAAAAAAAAAAAAAAACTACTATATAATTCAGAAACTATAAAAAAAAAAAAAAAAATCATAATCGAGTAGGCTAACTTAACTGTTGGTAAAAAAAAAACTTTTTTTTTTTATTAAGTTGATTGAAACAAACATTTACCTTCCGCCTTAGCCTTCTTAATCTCGGTGAGTTCATTGACACTGTAGAATTTACCTGAAAATAGAATTGTCCTAAGATGAAAATTAGCTTGAAAGGCCCGTAGCATAAAGATTTATAGGCTTATAGCATAGGTTGAAAGGATTGTAGGCAAGATTCAAAACAGTAGTTTCACAATTTTCCATTAGCTAAAAAAAAAAAATCCCCGCTTGAATATTTTTTTTTACCTACAGTTTTCGAAATTAAAACTAAGAAAAGAAAAGAGTGGATTTTCAACTAAAATCAACTGGTAGGCCTATATGTTTTTAATTTATTTTCTAACTGGTATTAATAAGAACTGGTACTTATTTTCCCTAGTACTAAGTAAACTCTATATCTTCTTGATAAAAATATAGGTTATCCTATTTATGTGTATTTATAAATAATACAACAGCAAATATCAGAGGCATATACAGGATTTTTTCAGGGGAGGGGTAAAAGTTTCTTTCGTGGGGGGGGGGGACAAAAAAACTTTTTTCAAAAAAGCATCAAATTTTTTTTATATTCATTTTTTTACATTTTTACGAGTCTGATTTTTTTTTAGGGGGAGGGGTTCAAACACCAAACCCGCTCCCCTAGATATGGCTTTAGCAGGTACGCATATACAGAACGTTTACAATCCGATTTTGACTGAGAAGACAAAAAAACGGAAATTTCAGGCTTAGCATTTGAAGACATTTTATCCCTTCAAACGGTTTTATCGTTCATCTTTATTCAAAGAACCCAGCAGAAGATTTGTTAGAAGATATGAAACAATTGCTCAATGACTATGTGATGGTAACAGGGGAAAGCACTTTGAGTGTGTCAACAGCTTACAATTGAATTTAATCTTCATTGACTGGAAAATAACTTGGTTTTCAAATAGATTTAGGGCCATGGGCCAAATTTTTGATCAGATAATTTACTTCTTCCTTTTGTCTTGATTTTTATCTCCTTTAAGCTTATTCATTTTTTAGTCCTTCAAGATTTGCGACTTAATTAAGGTTTAAAAATCCACAGCTATAGATACGTCACGCCCACGGCTTACTGGATAGCAGTTTCCTTTAGTAAAATGTTGTGGAGCCAGAAAGGTGAAAATTCTTGCAGGATTGGGGGGAGAAGGACTATGCTTTGAGGCAACTGGTGTTCTAAAAAAAATTCTCACATTTAAACCATTTAGTTTGCCACCGTAAAAACTAATACGAAATATTTCATTAGAACTCATAACGACATAATAAGGTCAAATCCATGGGGGTGTATGCGAAGGTATCAGTAACAATTAAGGGGATATACAGTATTTTTTTTCTGTTTCCAATCTTAAATGTAATTTATTAATTTCATCAAATTGTGTTTCTAAATTTAAACTAGAAAGTTTTGATGTGTCTTGCAGAAGTATCATAGTAGAAAGTAAGAAATAGGAAATTCCTCTTACGTTAGCACAAGTAGGAATTTGGGTATGATTTTATATATCTGTTTCTTTAGATGTTTATGTAGACCTTTGGATTTTTGATAAGACTTTTGTTAAGTTTTGATAAGATTTTTGAAGACGCTAAATCTCATCGGGAAGGGGGAGACAAACTGAGGTCTGGGGGTAGTTTTTCCCCTTGCCCCTTTGCTGATTAGGCCCCTGGACAATGGGATTCTCTAGTTTTCAGCTTTAACTTGAATTTATAAGTATATGCTTAATTAAATGCAGAGCAGAAAATATAGTAATATTTCAAATAAGTATTCATTCAACATTGAAAAATATGAAGATGCGCTAACTAGAACTAATTATAAATACCTCATTTTTTTTAGTTTTTCCTCTCCCTTCAGCCTCCCAGATGGTCAAATCGGGGAAAACGACTTTATCAAGTCAATTTGTGAAGGTCCCTGACACGCCTACCATTTTCATTGTCTTAGCATGTCCACAAGCACCGAACTCGCCAAAGAACTACACCCCCTAACTCCCCCAAAGAGAGCAGATCCATTCCGGTTACGCCAATCACGTATCTACGACATTTGCTTATTCTACACACCAAGTTTCATTCCGATATTTCCACTCTAAGCGTTTTCCAGTATTTCCGGTTTCCCCTTTAACTCCCCCCAATGTCACCAAATCTGGTCAGGATTTGAAATAAGAGCTTTGAGACATGAATTTCTTGTAAATATTAAATTTCATTGAAATCCGGACACCCGTTCTTAAGTTAAAAATACCTCAATTTTTCTTATTTTTCCGAACTAACACCCCATCCATCTCCCGCAAAAAGAGAAGATTCAGTCTGGTTATGTCAATCTCGTATCTAAGACTTGTGCTTATTCTTCCCACCAATTTTAATCCTGATTTCCCCACTCTAGGCGTTTTACAAGATTTCTGGTCCCCCCCCCAATTATTTTATTTAAGAATTAATGACGCTTCTCGACTACTAAGGTCCCTGCGTCGGCCCTGCAGTGCATTCCTGTAGCGGGATTCGATCTCTGGGTCCCGTATTACCAAGCTAAGGTCAAATCCACTGCGCCACCACAGGACAACCCACAAAAGTGCCCCCCCCCCCAATGACACTGGATCCGGTTGGGATTTAAATAAGAGATCTAAGTTAGGAGGTTCTTCTACATATGAAATTTATTAAGATCCGATCACTCCTTTGTAAGTTAAAATACCTCATTTTTCTAATTTTTCAGAATTAACCCTCCCCCGAACTCCCCCAAAGTCAGTGGATCCGTTCTGGTTATGTCAATCCCATATCTAAGACTTGTGCTTGTTTTTACCACCAAGTAAAGGGATCATTACCCCAACTCTTTACGCTAAAGTTTTTCACTGTTTTTAAACGTAGATTTGAGAAAGAGGTCAAACTTTAGTGTAAAGAGCAGGGCATTGAGGAGGGAACAGCCCCTTTTATATACGGAGTAATTTCTGTTCGCTTTAAGTTTTAACGTCGCTCCTTACTTTCAGTTAAAAAAAATGTTCTTTTTTATTTAATAGACAATTCAAGAATCAGTTGATTTCCAGCTTAAAGGAAAAGATATAGAATAGAATGAAAAGTTTTTGACAATTTGAATACGAAAAAAAAATATTTTGCGAGGAAGAATTAGTGACAGTAATAAAATAATTAAAAAAAAGTGCCAGGTGCTGATTGTGTGGTAAACGTTGGATTGAATATGGTATTTGTGAGGTTAGACATAAGTTACTGAGGATTATGAAAATGTTTTTTCCAGGGAATTTGCTTACGAGTTATTTTAAGTACGTGACTGACTGACCATATCTCAAATAGTCAGCTGTACAAAAAATGGGATTCATTCACGCGGTCTTATGAGAGGCTATGAGAGATACGATGATATTGTTTGGAAACGCTGTGTAGACAAACAATGACAGATTGCCAAAAATTGGCCTTGTCACGCAACATTCTAGGGCCAAACAAAAGTAGGGTCAACCGTGAATGGGGTGGGAGGATGTTGTAAAGAAAGATTTAAGGGACATTAAAAAATCTTGAGAGGGTGTAACGAGGGAGGCTTTGAACTAACTGGGATGGAGGAGGAGCTTCCTTAGCTGTGGTGGGCTCAGGGGGCTTGGTCCTGTAGTGAGTTGTTAGCAGTAGTAGGAGTAGTTTTAATCAAGCTTTATTATCTGTTTTGGCGATATTGTTTGGATTCATTTTCATATTTTATTATCAAGAAATGGAGGAAAACTGGGTTAATACTCCAAAGACTTGCCACTGAACGTTTATAATGTATGAAGTCGGAGTGGAGATGTATATTATGGCATCTAGAGCAAAATATTTATTCAGTATTTATGCTGTGTATGAAAAAAATTAAGCTGTAAAAGCATTATTTTCAGAATACTAAGAAAATACGGATTATACTGATATGTGATGGTAGTTGGAACCCTAAAGGGATAAATACAAATAATAAAGGATAGTTAATCCGTCTGATAAGGTGTTCGTTTCACTAACAATATGAATTGTTTCATCTTTAATATTTTAACGACATACACAAAAATAAAAAGCTTATAATTCAAGTTTTTTTATAATATATACATTCCTCTTCCTATTAAGAAACAAAATTTTAGGATCATTATTTTACTCATGCAACCATTATTTTACTTTACACAGTCCACTGCTAATTAATGATAGCGTTTGTCTTTTGCCCCAGCACACAGGAAAAAATACAGCTCCTAGGGTTTAATGATAATATATATTCGCTAATTTTTCGCTGGTTGTCAAAAAAAGTATATGTTTCTAAGCTTGGTACCCACTAAGCCTTAAAACTACATAACTGTATATGAAGATGTTTTTAATTAGAAATTTAGTTCTTGGGCTTTCCTAAATTTTGAAGATGTATATGGTTATGTTAGTATCCTCTTAACCATTTAAAAGATTATTTTTGATTTTCGCTTTCTTTGGTACTCTAATGAACAAGTTGAAACCCTACCAAAAAACTTATAATCACCAACAATATCTGGCATCAATATACCTTAGACAAGATTGCCTTTCTTGTCTTTTAATATCTTTGACCGTGACATAATTTGACTGAACACTCCTATTTGCATAACATTCACTTATGTTGTCAGCAGAGACAAGATAAACCGCTGACCTTGTATTGCCTGGAGAACCGTATTTATGCCCTCCTAGTGAAGCTAAATATCCAACAGCTCAGGACGTTCCAATATAAAACCAATGGTAGCAAATTTTAGTAGAAACAAATAAACTGATGAAAATGTCTTTTTAAATTAATTAAATTAATTTTTTTAATTAATATATTAAATTAACATTTAAATAAATTAAATGTCTTTTTAATTAAATTAATTAAAAATTAACTTTTTAAATTAAATTAATTAAATTAAATTAATTAGCCCTCTACAAGTCCGTGCTAAAATTGTTAAACTTGATTGTGCTGTTTTCTTAGATCGGTTGAAATAGAATTTGCATGAAAAGCTTAATTTAGAAAGCCCAGTAAAAAAAAAAAAAAAAAAAAAAACAGATTATTTCGCTAGATCAGGGGAACAGACAGAAAACAAAATCAATACCTTTAAGCGTTTTTTGTCGCCGAACAAGCTAAAAATGTTTAACATGGAAAAGAAAGCCGGGAAGTTTTCTATACCGTTCCCCCTTAAACTAGCGTGTGCGTAGCTGTGTTTACTTACTCGGGCAGTTATTTCAGCAATAGACGGCTGGACTTCACTTATACGACCATTATAGTCTGTTGTAGGTAGGACAAGTGTTCTTTGCAGTTCTTGTTGCATTCGCTGGATATCAGGCAATTCTGTCACCTCCAGTCTTTCCAGGGTGTTAGATAATTTTCAGACCTGCAAAGAAAAACATATGTAATCCAAACTGTATCTCAAATACGCTCCCTTTTGATTTTTAGTTTTTGAAATTTATTGCACATTAGATTTCTAGTCCTCAGGGGTGGATCCAGGATTTTCCTTAGGGGGGGGGGCACATAATAGATTGCTTCGATAAACATTGTGAACAAAGAGATACCCGCAATTAAAAGGGAGTCTCGACATTTATATGTTGTAGGTAGGTAGTGGAAATGATCGTAAATTGTATCTAAAATCTGGTGAGGGTTAATTTCTAATAAATATGTTGAAATTAAAATGGTATAAAAATATTGATGCAAAAAATAGTAAGTTATAAAAACCACCCCGCCATAAAAAAAGAAGCTGTTCACCATCTATTAAAGAATATGATATTTAATATGTTCCGCATAGTTTTTTGTCTTCGCACTTCTGACCACTATAGCGAGTGAGTTAAGCTTTTTATTGTAAAAAACAAAATGAAAATGGTCTTGAACCATCTTTTGTGGTCATGCACTCTTTGTGACAATTTGTATTGGGTCGGACCACTGGGTCGTGTCGACCCAGTGGGCCTAGAATCTTACGAGAGGACTCATTCTAAAGGAAATGAGAAGTTCTAGTGCCCTTTTTAAGTGGCCAAAAAAATTGGAGGGTACCTAGGCCCCCTCCCACACTCACTTTTTCCCAAAGTCGTCGGATCAAAATTCTGAGATAGCCATTTTATTCAACATAGCCGAAAAATCTTATAACTATGTCTTTGGGGATGACTGACTCCCCCACAGTCCCCGTGGGAGGGGCTGCAAGTTACAAACTTTGACCAGTGTTTGCAGTAATGGTTATGGGGAAGTGTACAGATGTTTTCAGGGGAATTTTTTGGTAGTGAGGAGGGGTTGAGAAGAGGGGGTTATGTGGGGAAAACTTTCCTCGGAGGAATTTGTCATGGGGGAAGAAGATTTCCATGAAGGAGGCGCAGCATTTTCTATCAATATTAAAAAAAAAAAAACAATGAAAAAATAGATATGAAAAAGATTTTTCAACTGAAAGAAAGGAGTAGTGTTAAAACTTAAAACGAACAGAAACTATTACGCATATAAGGGGTTTACCTCGTCCTATTACCTCACTCTTTCCGCTGAAGTATTTTCAGTAATTTCAACTATTTATTCCATGGCCTTTGTGATTCAGGGGAAAAAATTTAAGCTTCAGTGTAAAGAGCAAGGTATTGACGAGCGGGCGAATCCTCTCATATACGTAATAAAAACATACAAATATAGAAGTTTGTTACGTAAGCTAATTCGTAAGTTTCGTATATCTTTTACTAATGAAAACGTTCGTAAAAAGCTAAAAGTTCTAGTTGCCTTTTTAAGTACCCAAAAAATTGGAGGGCAACTGGGCCTCCTCCTCCATCTTTTTTTTAAATCATTCGATCAAAGATATGACAAAGCTATTTAGCCAAATAAATATATATACAAATTTCGCTTTAATTATTCATCTGCGGAGAGCCGAAATCAAAACATGGATTAACTGAAAAACGTTCAAAAATTAAATTTTAAAAAACGAGTTTTTTTAACTGAAAGTAAGGAGCGACATTAAAATTTAAAATAAGCAGAAATTACCCCGTATATGAAAGGGGTGTTCCCTTTTCAAAGCCCTGCTCTTTACGCTAAAGTTCTTACTGTTTTAAAAAGTAGAGTTGAGAGAAAGAGTCAGAAGTTCAGAAATGTTTTTCCTTTCGTTATTGGGAGAATTAGGAAGCTTTAATGAAGTGTTGTAAAGAGTATTAATCAAACAAGATCTAACTGTATCCGGGGTTGAAACAAGAGCACTACATTTGTGGAGAGAGGATTCTAAAGATGCTACCAAGTCTGCAACTGGAATCTGTTTCGGTAGAACCAAAAATTTTGGCCCCTGTTCTAGGACTTTTTCTTCAACATAGCTAAGCTTTTTAGATGAAATATTTACAATCGCAGGTCCAGGACTTATGTTTTTTGTTCTTAATAATATAATTCAACGTTTTTAGCTGTAATTTATGTGTGAACTGGGACTCTCGTAAAGTGTTTAAGTGAAATTTATCCCTTAAGGATTTAGGAATAATTTTATTCCTTCTGCAAGATTCCAGAGACGTTTGTTGATTAATAATGTTCGCGTGTTTTTTTCCTAAACTAATAAAATGAAAAATATCTTTGATCAAATGCTCCCCATAAGCATGACGTAAATAAGGACGAAGACCACACTGCCTTTCCATAATACAACTACAGAAGAGATAATAATGATGACTTTTTTCCAAAGACAGTGAAACAACAAAAGCTATTTGAATATTTTGGCCCTATATTTAAGGGCCGTCTTCAGCAAAGAAAATAATACACAATAAAACACTTACAATAAAAGTTTTTGGTTGAAAATCCATTCTTTTTTTTAAATAGCCTTGGCATCATTACTTCTTAACGAAAAGTTCAGCCAAGACTGTGTGATAAACGCTAACATTTTATAAGCTAAAAAGGCTCATTCATTGAACTAACTGTATTTATTAAAAATTGGATTAATTTCTTATTGCAATGTTTGCCTTCTCTGCAGCTAATCTTGAGGTTCTTTTGGGATAATATTTATTGATAAGTGGAAAAAGTGATCTATTTATTGATAAGTGGTGTAAGAAAAAGAATAAAAATAAAGAGAGTTTTCAAAGTTGGAAGAATTTAATTATTAGTAGAATAAGAAATAAAATATATTCTAACTTAAAAAATAGTAACACTAAATCATTATTTTATAATGCGAAGATTAAACAAGCAATGGCTAATCTAAAGAATGAATTTGTAATTGTGCCAGTGGATAAAGCTAATAATAATTTTGCCATAATTTGTCAGAAGCTGTATTGTGATATCTTAAAAAGGGAGTTATGCACAACTAATGTTTACGAAAAGGTAAATATAGAGGATGAGAATTTAATTGAAAAGACTGAAGAAATACTTTTTAAAAATTTTAATATTAAAATAAATGACAATGATAAAAAGTTCCCTTTCCTATATTGGACTGTAAAATTTCATAAGAATCCCCCTAAACCACGGTTTATTGCTGGAGCAGCTAAATGTCCAACCCGCATTGCTGCTACTGACCTCTCTTTAATTTTAAAGGAAATTGTAAATAAACTTAAAACCTATTGTTCTGGTATTAAAAAATTTTCGAATTTTAATCCATATTGGAGTGTTAATAATTCACTGCAGGTGATAGATTCTTTAACAATGGTTTCAGCTAAAAGAATTGAGTCTTTCGATTTTGCGACAATGTATACTAATTTTTCACTTAATGTAGTGTTTGATAATTTAAAAACTGTTATCAAGAAATCTTTCCTCTTATCTAGTAAAAGGTTCTTAAAAATAGACATTTATAAAAAAAGCTATATGGACAAACTGCTTTAATACTACAGTTAACTTGAGATGTTACAGCTTGGATATGATTTTTGAGTTATTGGAATTTGTTTTATACAATACTTATATAAGATTTGGGGGTGATTTGTACAAGCAAATTATGGGAATTCCCATGGGGGGGAATGCCAGCCCATTTATAACTGACTTGTTTTTAAGTCAACTAGAATATAAATATATGATGGATAAGAATAATCCAATTAATTTAAAACACGCTTTGTCAAATAATAAAAGATATTTAGATGATATTTTGGTCTTAAATTGTAAGGATTTCATTGATATTTCTAAAAATATATATCCATCAGAGCTTATTCTTGAGCCTAGTCATGGCGCTGGTCATGAAGATCATTTCTTAGATTTAAATATTAATATTTGTGATAATAATAAATTAAGTTTTAAAATGTATAATAAAACGGATGATTTTGATTTTGAAGTGATTAGTTTCCCATTCCCTGAAAGTAATATACACTCAAATATCACATATTCAGCGTTTTTCTCACCGTTACTTCGTTATGCAAGGATTTGTAGTAATTATATTGATTTTAAAAATAGATGTAAAATCTTAAGCCAAAAATTGATATCAAGAGGATTTTCTGCAAATAAATTAACTTGGCAATTTAAAAAATTTAGTTTTCATTATAACGAACTTTTAAATAAATATCAAAAGAATTATCTAGAAATACTTAAAGAAATTTTCAACCAATTTCGGAGGTTCGAGAAATGTTGTCACAGCGCCATTTATTTTGAATTGTGTTTCTAATTGAGCGGATTTTCTTAAAAATTAGCCACATGGTAAAGATGAATTCTATAATTGTTTAGTTCATTCAGGTTTTTTGCAATGTGTTAATATTTGTGATTTGGTAAAATTTATAATATTTAGTTTACCTATTGTTGCTAAAGGGAGGGATATATTAATAGGATAAGCTTGTTTTGGTTTTACTTGGTTGTTTTACATTTGCTGTTTTTTTTTTCATAGGCATGTATTTTGGGGGTGATACCTGACGCGGGGATGCCATGGATATTCTGTGGTAGCCACAACACTGTGCTGGGTAGAGAATTTAGAGTGGCGAAACCCTATATAGGCCAGTGTATTCTCCTGATGAGCCCTTGTGTTGGGTGTTGCCTCTGAATTATTTGTCTATATTATTTTTTCTATTGTTTGGTAAATGACGACTTATACTTATTGACGACATGACTGCCTGTCCATGGATTATTCTTTATGGTTGATTGTGTGTGGCTATGCTGTTTGACCTATGTGATTGTATGGATGAGTAGGGTTAAGGCTTCATTCAAGTGCTGGTCTATATTAATCACTAATTTAGGAAAACAGTCTTCCTTTTCTCCTTCTGTCTCTCTTTTTTTTGTGTTTGTGCTGTTGCATTGTTGATTTCTCTTTTCATGATATATATATATATATATATATATATATATATATATATATATATATATATATATATATATATGTATATATATGTTTTAACTACGTAAAACTTGCGAATATACAACATTCTTCGCTGTCCCATTGTCTGTGCATATAAATAGATTGTCAGGTTTACCGACTCTTGAACATGCAACATATGATTGTCCATGGGAAAAACAATCCGTATTCAGATCTATACCTCATGATTCTAATGATTGCCCTTGAGCTTTGTTGATGGTGATTGCTAATCGAACATTCCCTGTGTCCCTGTCGTCATTTATATATCCCCCTGTACCCCCCGGCGTCCCCGTTGTAGTTGTGTCCCTGTGTCCCGGTCATCATTTATATTCCCTGTGTCCCGGTCGTCATTTGTGTCCCGGTGTCCCAGTCTGTAATTTCTGTAATTAAAAATATATTATATATATATATATATATATATATATATATATATATATATATATATATATATATATATATATATATATATATATATATATATATATATATATATATATATATATATATATATATATATATATATATATATATATATATATATATATATATATATATATATATGTATGTATTATTACCGGGAGCCCCGACTTCGTGCCTGACCCAGCCACTCGGCACGCGGCAGGCTTGTATATATTTTGCTCTTTAAATATTTATTAGCATCATCATCGCGGTATTCTGTAGTTTTAAGTCGTGAGGCGTAAAATCAGCAATTTTAATTAAATTAAGAAATTCTGGTGCAAGCTCAATTTGTCTTTTCCATTAATACATCAAAGAATCATCTATTTTGCAGGATTTATTTTCTTCTCTGACTCATTATGTTTCTCACTGTTGCTTGTCTTCTAACCAGAAATTTCAATTATGATTGGATGTGATCATCCCTGTCACTTTTCTTCCAATCGCAGATTTTTTTGACCATTATGTTCGTTTGGGGTTCGTATTAATGCTTGTTATCGCATGTCTTCCAGCCGCAGATCTCGTTTACGGTTCTTTCTTGTGCATCATTGCACAGACGTTTTTCCATGCCTTTTTCTTTAGCTGTCCAGATTCATTCAAAATCATATATAATTTCATATGATATCATAGATACCAAAAATCTTCTTCCCAGATTTCCGCAGTCGTTATATTTTCACTTTCACTGAATCAAACAGTTCGTGGTAACGAACTGTAGTAAGGAGCGATCCGGCTCAATAGTAACCAAAACTCTAAAAAATTGAATTTTGATATCAATAGCTACATCAAAAGAATCGCATTTTAATGCTGATTTTAAATATATAAGTTTCATCAAGTTTAGTCTTACCCATCAAAAGTTACGAGCCTGGGAAAATTTGCCTTATTTAGGAAAATAGGGGAAAACACCCCCTAAAAGTCGTAGGATCTTAACGAAAATGACACCATCAGATTCAGCGTATCAGAGAACCCTACTGTAGAAGTTTCAAGCTCCTATCTACAAAAATGTGGAATTTTGCATTTTTTGCCAGAAGACAAATCACGGGTGCGTGTTTATTTGTTTTTTTTTTTTTTTTTTTTTTTTTTTTCCCTTGGGGTCATCGTATCGACCAAGTGGTCCTAGAATGTCGCAAGAGGGCTCATTCTAACGGAAATGAAAAGTTCTAGTGCCCTTTTTAAGTGACCAAAAAAATTGGAGGGCTTCTAGGCCCCCTCCCACGCTCATTTTTTTCCCAAAGTCAACGGATCAAAATTTTGAGATAGACATTTGTTCAACATAGTCAAAAATTATAATAACTATGTATTTGGGGGTGACTTACTCCCCCACAGTTCCTGGGGGAGGGGCTGCAAGTTACAAACTTCAACCAGTTTTTACATATAATAATGGTTATTGGGAAGTGTACAGACGTTTTCAGGGGGATTTTTTTGGTTTTGGGGGTAGGGTTGAGGGAGGGGGCTATGTGGGAGGATCTTTCCTTGGAGAAATATGCCATGGGGGAAAAAATTCAATGAAAAGGGCGCAGGACGAATCTGGTCACGTTAGAAAAAACGTCAAATTCAGAGCTTAATATACAATGCTGGGTGTTCGGAGCCTCTCTATTATGGAGTATAATTTGAAAATAACACAACTATACGAGCGATAAAACATATATACCACAACCATAACTCAACTAACGAAAGAACTGCTAAGAGATAACACAACTATAAAGCGAAAACAGGTGAAAACTAACGGGAAAATAAACGAACTAAGAGGTGGAAGGGGCCCAGAGAAAAAATATAATCATTTTTCAATTTTGAGCCTAACTTCCGCAAAGGAGTAATAATGTCAGAAGCCCCGAAATACCGAATTATTTTCTTTTCAAACAGTTCGTGGTAAAGAACTGTAGTAAGGGGCGACCCGGCTCAATAGTAAACGGAACTCTGAAAAACGGAATTTTGATGCTAAAAGATACATCAAAAGAATCGAATTTTCACGCTGA
Source organism: Artemia franciscana (assembly GCF_032884065.1). Taxonomy (NCBI): domain Eukaryota; kingdom Metazoa; phylum Arthropoda; class Branchiopoda; order Anostraca; family Artemiidae; genus Artemia; species Artemia franciscana. The sequence continues at coordinate 15,822 of NW_027065041.1, forward strand.
TTCTAAATATATAAGTTCCAATTAATTTAGTCTTTGTCATCAAAAGTTACGAGCCTGAGAAAATTTGCCCTATTTTGGAAAAAAGGGGGAAACATCCCCTAAAAGTCATAGAATGTTAACGAAAATCACACTATCGCATTCGGTATATCAGAGAACTCTATAGCAAAAATTTCAAGCTCCTATCTAAAAAAATGTGGAATTTCATATTTTTTGCCAGAAGACAAATCACGGGTGCGTGTTTATTTGTTTGTTTGTTGTTGTTTTTTTTCTTTTCCCCAGGGGTCATCGTATCGACCAGGTGGTCTTAGAGTGTCGCAAGAGGGCTCATTCTTACGGAAATGAAAAGTTCTAGTGCCCTTTTAAGTGATAAAAAAATTGGAGGGCAAATAGGCCCCCTCCCACGCTAATTTTTTTCCAAAAGTCAACAGATTAAAATTTTAAAATAGCCATTTTGTTCCGCATAGTCGAAAACCATAATAACTATGTCTTTGGGAATGACTTACTCCCCCACAATTCCTGGGGGAGGGGCTGCAAGTTACAAACTTTGACCAGTGTTTACATATAGTAATGGTTATTGGGAAGTGTACAGACGTTTTAGCCAAAAAAAAATTAATATACTAATTTCATTTCAATAATTTATGTGCGGAGAGCCAAAATCAAACATGCATTAATTCAAAAACGTTCAGAAATTAAATAAAAAAAACTAGTTTTTTTAACTGAAAGTAAGGAGCGACATTAAAACTTAAAACGAACAGAAATTACTCCGTATATGAAATGGGTTGTCCCCTCCGCAGTCCCTCGCTCTTTACGCTAAAGTTTGACTCTTTGCCACAATTCTACTTTTTAAAACAACTAAAAACTTTAGCGTAAAGAGCGTGGGACTGGGGAGGGGACAACCCATTTCATATACGGAGTAATTTCTGTTCGTTTTAAGTTTTAATGTCGCTCCTTACTTTCAGTTAAAAAAACTAGTTTTTTTTATTTAATTATATAACAGCTCGCCCTGTTAAATAATTCAGTAACAACCAGAGATTTTTCGAGGCCAATGTCCTCTGAGATATCTATATTACGTTTTCGCATGTTCATCATTTTATTCTTTAGTTTCACGTGTTAGGGTGTCAAAACAGCAAGATCAGTTAGATTAAGAAATTTTTACGTCAATTAAATTGCTTCTTCCTGTTTATCCTTTACAGACGCTAACAAATCATGTTCGTTGTTCCTTTGTAATTTTTGAAATATCCAAATTACGCAAAATCATAATTAACCTTTTTTTAGGTTTAACATTTTTGTGTGCAATTAAATGAAATTTTTGTGGTTTCTTGTTCCATGCCTTTTTTTATCTGTTGAGAGTCAACTTTCATTTTGTGAGATTTTGCACGTGTCAAAGATACTAAAGATTATTTTATCCATGTTTTTTATCCTTCACAAGCTTACACATGCTATTAAATAAAAAAAAAAGTTTTTTTTCGCTGAAAGTAAGGAGCGACATTAAAACTGAAAACGAACAGAAATTACTTCGTATATGAAAGGGGCTGCTTCCTCATCAACGCCCCGCTCTTTACGCTAAAGTTTGACTCTTTCTGTCAACTCTGCTTTTTAAAACAGTAAAAACCTTTAGTGTAAAAAGCGGGGCGTTGATGAGGAAACAGCCCCTTTCATATACGAAGTAATTTCTATTCATTTTAAGTTTTAATGTCGCTCCTTACTTTCAGCTAAAAAAAAATGTTTTTTTTATTTAATTTCTGAACGTTTTTGAATGCATAATTGCATACTTACATAATTTTATTTTGGCTCTCCACAGAGGAATAATTAACACGAAATTTGCAGGTTTATTTTTTTTTTTCGGCTAAGTGGCTTTCTCATAGTTTTGATCGAATGATTTTGAGAAAAAAGGAACGGTAGAGGAAGCCTAGTTGTCCTGCGATTTTTTGGTTACCTAAAAAGGCAACTAAAACTTTTAATTTTTTACAAATGTTTTTATTAGTAAAAGATAAACGTAACTTATAAAATAGCTTACGTAACAAACTTTTGTAATCTCACGTTTCATTACATACATGAGGGGTTCACCCCTTCGTCAGTACCTCGCTCTTTACACTAAGGATTAAATTTTGTCCCAATTCATTAAGAATGACCCCTGAATCACAAAAGCAGTAGAATAAATAGTTGAAATCACTAAAAATACTTTAGCGTAAAGAGTGAGATACTAGGAGGAGGTGAGCCCCTCATATGCGTAACAATTTCTGTGTGTTTTAAGTTTTAATGCTGCTCCTTACTTCCAGTTGAAAAAGCATTTCATATTTATTTTTTCATTGTTTTTTTTAAATAATGCTAGAAAATCCCGCGCTCCCTTCATGGAAATTTTCTTCCCCCATGACAAACTCCTCGATGGAAAGCTCCCCCAAAATATCCCCTTCTTGTCAACCCCTCCCCCCAACCAAAAAATCCCCTGAAAACGTCTGTACACTTCCCAATAGGCATTACTTTATGTAAGCACTGGTCGAAGTTTGTAACTTGTAGCCCCTCTTACGGGGACTGTGGGGGAGTAAGTCATCCCCAAAGACGTAGTTATAAGGTTTTTCGACTACACTGAATAAAATGGCTATCTCAGAATTTTTATCCGCTGACTTTGGGAAAACAATCAGCTTGGGAGGGGGCCTAGGTGCCCTCCAATTTTTTTGGTCACTTAAAAAGGGCACTAGAACTTTTCATCTCCGTTAGAATGAGCCCTCTTGGAAGATTCTAGGACCACTGAGTCGATACGATCACCCCTGGGAAAAACAACAACAAAAAAACAAACAAACAAATCAACACGCATCCGTGATCTGCCTTCTAGCAAAAAAAATACAAAATTCCACATTTTGTAGATAGGAGCTTGAAACTTCTACAGTATTTCCGTGGAGGCAGAGCCAGATTTCCTGGCATCATTTTAGAAACTATCAGAAATTAAGTAAAAAAAAACTTATTTTTCTACTAAACATAAGAAATAACATTAAAACTTAAAACAAACAGAAATTATTATGTATATTAGGGGATTTTACCCTCTTCACCACCTCGCTCTTTCACTAAAGTTTGAATTTTTCCCAGTTCTCTGAGATTGACTCCTGAAACACATGAGTCGTTTAATTAGAACAATAAGAAGATTTTTTAGAGTGCTAAAAATCTTTAGCGTGAAGAGGAAGGTGTTGAGGAGGGGGAAACCTCCTCATATAAGTAATCCTTTTTTTCGTTTTAATTTTTAATGTTGCTACTAACTTTCATTTGAAAAACATTTTTTCTTTATTTATTTATTGAAAAATTCACTTGAAATGCACCTAGCCTCTTTAGACGCCAAAGGTCAAACACGCCCCCTTTAAAATAAAGGTAAACAATGGGTGTATCACACAGCTTGGAGCCCTTGAATCGAAGGCTTGGGAGGGGGTTTTGGAATCCCCAGAGGCATAGTAATTCGACCTCTCAAACAAACTTAACAAAACGGCTATCTTGAAATTTTGATCCGATGAAATTCGGGAAAAAACGTGCGTGGGACGGAAACTGGTTTTTCCTCCCATCACCTTTGACTTTTAAAAAGGAGCTAGAACTTTCAATTTTAAACCAACTGAAATACTACCGATATTCCATGACAAATCCTTCCAAACGAAGTGCCTTGATGGGAAAAAATAATATATAGTTCCCACTTAGCTCTTCATTTAAAAAGCGTTATTGCGCTACCTATGATAAAGTGTTATAAGGAACCAGTCCATTTTCTACATTTCTAATTGTATTTACACTAAATGGTAAATAAAAGAGCAAAAAAGTGTTTTTTTGCAGGATGCATCCACTCTAACATCTAATATGTAAGACCATGGATTTTTTTTCCCGTTTCTTTAGACTTTTTAAATCAAGGATAGATTGCCCCCAGACATTGAGCAAAAGCTTAAGAAATAACGCTCTGAGGCAAAATACTTATATTTAATGATCTTTCACATTTCAAGGTAAAATTTTATAATATACTAGCTGTTGCTAGTATAATATACTAGCAACACCTAGTTGGTGGGGGCGCTTCGCGCCCCCCCCCCCCAAGCCCCCCCGCGCGCGTAAGTCGTTACGCGCCATATTAGTTACGCGCCATTGTAGTTGTGTCCCTATGTCCCACCTGTGAATATAGATATATATATATATATATATATATATATATATATATATATATATATATATATATATATATATATATATATATATATGTTTTTAACTACGTAAAACTTGCGAATATACAACATTCTTTGCTGTCCCATTGTCTGTGCATATAAATAGATTGTCAGGTTTACCGACTCTTGAACATGCAACATATAATGGTCCATGGGAAAACAATCCGTATTCAGATCTATACCTCATGATTCTAATGATTGCCCTTGAGCTTTGTTGATGGTGATTGCTAATCGACCATTCCCTGAGTCGCCATCGTCATTTATATATGCCCCTGTGCACCCCGGCGTCCCCTTTGTAGTTATGTCCCTGTGTCCCGGTCGTCATTTATATTCCCTGTGTCCCGGTCGTCATTTGTGTCCCGGTGTTCCAGTCTGTGATTTCTCTTTGAGTGTCCCGGGCGTCATTTATATTCCTTGTGTCCCGGTGTCCCGGTCGTCATTTATATCCCCCTGTGCCCCCGGCGTCCCCATTGTAGTTGTGTCCCTGTGTCCCGGTCGTCATTTATATTCCCTGTGTCCCGGTCGTCATTTGTATCCCGGTGTCCCGGTCTGTATATACATTCGTTTTTTAGTTTTGTTTTTCTCCTTTATTTTTTTACTTTTTTCTTTTTTTTCTTTTTTAGTTTATTTAGATTTTTAGATTTTTTAGTTTTTTTATTAGTTTTTAGTTTTTTTGTAGTTTTTACCATTTTTTAGTTTTTTTAGTTTTTTTTTTTACTTATGTCCTGGTCGTCATTTATACTCCCTGTGTCCCGGTCGTCATTTGTGTCTCGGTGCTTTGTTGATTGCTAATTTATATTATATTTATATTTATATTTTTTATATTTATTAATATTTTTTTAGTTTTCTTTTTCTCTTATTTTTCAGTTTTTTCCTTTTTTTTAGTTTTTTCTTTTTTAGTTTTTAGTTTTTTTTTTGTTTTTTACCTTTTTTAGTTTTTTTAGTTTTTTTAGTTTTTTAGCTTTTTTAGTTTTTTTTATTAGTTTTTAGTTTTTTTTTAGTTTTTGCCTTTTTTAGTTTTTTCAGTTTTTTTTAGTTTTTAGTTTTTTACCTTTTTTTAGTTTTTTTTAGTTTTTTAGCTTTTTTAGTTTTTTTTCTTTTTAGTTTTTTTTTTGTAGTTTTTATCTTTTTTAGTTTTTTTTTAGTTTTTTTTAGTTTTTTAGCTTTTTTAGTTTTTTTTTTTTTTTACCTTTTTTAGTTTTTTTCTTCTTTTGTATTAGTGTGAAATAATTCAGACGTCATATGCGGACAAACATGACGTCACCTGATCCATCCACAGATCCACACAAAGACAACTTATTTTTATATATATTTTTTAGTTTTTTTAGTTTTTTTAGCTTTTTTAGTTTTTTTTATTAGTTTTTATTTTTTTTGTAGTTTTTGCCTTTTTTTATTTTTTTCAGTTTTTTTTTAGTTATTAGATTTTTACCTTTTTTTAGTTTTTTTTAGTTTTTTAGCTTTTTTAGTTTTTTTTTCTTTTTAGTTTTTTTTGTAGTTTTTACCTTTTTTAGTTTTTTTCTTCTTTTGTATTAGTGTGAAATAATTCAGACGTCATATGCGGACAAACATGACGTCACCTGATCCATCCACAGATCCACACACAGACAACTTATTTTTATATATATAGATATCCTCCACCCCAAAAATCCTCTCCCATTATTTTTTTTATCTGACGAACTTATTAAGAAACCCTCCCTCTGAAAAGACTGATTATTTTCTCTTTTTTTTCTTTTGACTTTATTCTTAAATAATAATTATACCTAAGCATTCTAACAACACATAAATCACCTAAGCAGACTTTCAGTCTTTCGAAACTTTTAATGTTCAGAATTTTTTTCCAAGCATCCCAACAGCACACAACTCACCTAAGCAGACTTTCAGTCTTTTGAAACTTTTAATGTTCAGAATTTTTTCGAAGCATTCCAACAGCACACAACTCACCTAAGCAGACTTTCAGTCTTTCGAAACTTTTAATGTTCAGAATTTTTTCGAAGCATTCCATGAGCACACAACTCACCTAAGCAGACTTTCAGTCTTTCGAAACTTTTGATGTTCAGAATTTCTTCTAAGCATTCCAACAGCACACAACTCACCTAAGCAGACTTTCAGTCTTTTGAAACTTTTGATGTTCAAAATTTTTTCTAAGCATTACAACAGCACACAACTCACCTAAGCAGACTTTCAGTCTTTCGAAACTTTTAATGTTAAGAATTTTTTCTAAGCATTCCATGAGCACACAAACCACCTAAGCAGACTTTCAGTCTTTCGAAACTTTTAATGTTCAGAATTTTTCTAAGCATTCCAACAGCACACAACTCACCTAAGCAGACTTTCAGTCTTTTGAAACTTTTGATGTTCAGAATTTTTTCTAAGCATTCCAACAGCACAAAACTCACCTAAGCAGACTTTCAGTCTTTTGAAACTTTTGATGTTCTGAATTTTTTCTAAGCATTCCAACAGCACACAACTCACCTAAGCAGACTTTCAGTCTTTCGAAACTTTTAATGTTCAGAATTTTTTCTAAGCATTTCATGAGCACACAACCCACCTAAGTAGACTTTCAGTCTTTTGAAACTTTTGATGTTCTGATTTTTTTCTAAGCATTCCAACAGCACACAACTCATCTAAGCAGACTTTCAGTCTTTCGAGACTTTTAATGTTCAGAATTTTTTCTAAGCATTCCATGAGCACACAAACCACCTAAGCAGACTTTCAGTCTTTCGAAACTTTTAATGCTCAGAATTTTTTCTAAGTATTCCAACAGCACACAACTCAACTAAGCAGACTTTCAGTCTTTTGGAACTTTTGATGTTCTGAATTTTTTCTAAGCATTCCAACAGCACACAACTCACCTAAGCAGACTTTCAGTCTTTCGAAACTTTTAATGTTCAGAATTTTTTCTAAGCATTCCAACAGCACACAACTCACTTCAGCAGACTTTCAGTCTTTCGAAACTTTTAATGTTCAGAATTTTCTCTAAGCATTCCAACAGCACACAACTCCCCTAAGCAGACTTTCAGTCTTTCGAAACTTTTAATGTTCAGAATTTTTTCTAAGCATTCCAACAGCACACAACTCACCTAAGCAGACTTTCAGTCTTTTGAAACTTTTGATGTTCAGAATTTTTTCTAAGCATTCCAACAGCATACAACTCACCTAAGCAGACTTTCAGTCTTTCGAAACTTTTAATGTTTGAATTTTTTCTAAGCATTCCAACAGCACACAACTCACCTAAGAAGACTTTCAGTTTTTTGAAACTTTTGATGTTCAGAATTTTTTCTAAGCATTCCAACAGCACACAACTCACCTAAGCAGACTTTCAGTCTTTCGAAACTTTTAATGTTCAGAATTTTTTCTAAGCATTATGAGAGCACACAACCCACCTAAGCAGACTTTCAGTCTTTCGAAACTTTTAATGTTCAGAATTTCTTCTAAGCTTTCTAAC